>NW_017726789.1:0-3706 GCF_001865875.1 Lupinus angustifolius | reverse complement strand
TATATGCAGAAAAATAATCAAGATAAAATGAAAGAGATAAGAGAGAAAAGAATACACAATGATTTTTATACCAGTTCACCTTCTAGTCCACCGAAGGCTACCTCGAGTACTCTTGCAGCACAAGAGATTTCTTCACTAAGAATTATGAGTTGTAATTACAATATCTCATCCCGAGATTTATATGTACCTTACACACTCCCTAATCCTTATTCACTCTTGGAAAACACATTTCCAAGTGATTCTAATCCCCTTTCTTTTCACAATTCGTGATAGAAAGTATTCTGCCACAATATTGAAGAATGTACAACAATGGCAGATTGCCTTTACAAGTATGGAAGTAGTATAACTTGCAATCCAATCAACTCTTTATGTATACCAACTAGTAATGCTCTTTGGAAAACTTTGAAACACTTCTAAGGAAGTTCAGAAAAACAACTTTGAAAGTTAAGGACTAGTTGCAAAAAGTGTAGAGAAACGACTTTAGAATAAGTTTAAGAGCTTTTGGAAATTTTATTAGAGTTATGTGTTGTTGTGTGTTTGTGTTGTGAGAGTTAGAGCCTTTATATAGACTTTCCAAACACCCATGGTGCCTTTCTGAAAGTGTAGGAGTTGTTTGAAGTGAAGAGATTTCGTTTGGAGTGAGGACATTTCATTTTGAAATCTGAAATCTGATGCAACAACTCTCAGTAATCGATTACTAACAGTGGGTAATCCATTACCCAAACTCTCTGTCCACTGTTCATTTAAAATCGAATTAGAGTAATCGATTACAACAATCTGGGTAATCGGTTACTCAACTTTTTAAAACTGGTAATCTGTTACTCAAAGACAGTAATGGATTACTCTGAACAGTTTTAAGTTGGATAACTCTTTTCTCACACAGGTAACCTGTTATTTAGATGAAGTAAGCCGTTACACACTATTTTTGAAAATTGTTGTAAGTATTTTAAAGTGTTTCAACTTTCTTTAAAAATAGTTTGAGCATTAAAACTTTGTATATTTAAGAGTTTTAGGATAGAAGTACCTATAGAGACTTAATCTAATTATCTTGAAGTTTTAATCTTCTTTGTCTTCATAAGTATTCTTCCTTTTCTTCTTTTTGGTGATGTTGATGTCTTCATCAAAACCGTGTCAAGGTTAGGAGCAAAGATCTTCCTCACAATCTCCTCCTTTTGATGATGACAAACCAATATCTTCGTGACAGTGTAGTTTTCTGAGAGTAGCATACTTTGTAATATATCA
This sequence comes from Lupinus angustifolius, assembly GCF_001865875.1. Classification (NCBI taxonomy): domain Eukaryota; kingdom Viridiplantae; phylum Streptophyta; class Magnoliopsida; order Fabales; family Fabaceae; genus Lupinus; species Lupinus angustifolius. Next base: position 2,464 of record NW_017726789.1, on the reverse strand, counting down.
TGACTTGTCTTGAGTGTGCTCCACCTATCTTGTGTGCTCCCCATTTCATTTGGAGTTAAGTGTGTGGAATAAAGTTTGACAGAAAATACACTCTCCCAAATTTTCTCCCCCTTTTGACTTCATCAAAAAGTAGATAAGCCAAGAGTCTAACTCAAGATATATAGCATACATGATGTATAGCACAATGATATAAAAAATTAATGTAGTGCATATCATAAGAGCCTAATATTAGAGCATAAAATCAAATATCGTTCAAACATAAAAACATAGCATAACATAGTAGTAGATGTTCAAAGCATACAAATATTACAAACATAAAAACATATGTTTAGAATTATGCACCGATATAAACATAAAAACCTAGACACACTCTAAGACTTAGGCTCATAACTATCTTCATCAACGTCCATACTGCTCTGCTTAGAAGAGAGACGATGAAGTTCAAACTGGATCTGTTGGTTTTGAGTATGAAAGGCATCCATCCGGTTTGAGATGTAGCCTCTAAGAGAAACCAATTCGTCCATTATCATCTAATTGGGAAGCATATCAGCAGATGAGGAAGATTGAGCATGAAACTCAACAGGTTGTGGTGCAGGTGGGTTAGGTTTTGTTTGATCAGCAGGTGCAGTTTGTCTATCATATCAATGCCTATAAGAGCGACGATCACGAAGATCAATGGAAAAACCCATTTTGTGGACAACTTCCACATCCATCTTGCTTTCGTGAAGATTCATAGGTATCCTTGTTTCACCATTAGTAGACACACCGAAATGTTCAAGAATGTTTGTTATGAAGATAGCATAAGGCAAAGGACTTTGTGTTCCTCGAACGTTCCATATTTGTCGCATTATCACCTGAGTGCAATTAATCTTGATGTTAAATTTCGTAGCGTACATCAATTAGAGATCTATGTCACTTATTTGAGAATGGTTTGAAATTTTGGTCTTCGAGTTTGAGATGTCCAGCAGAGAGGATATCTCGATTTTTAACAGTTTCACCAAAGCCTTGCTGCTTACGCAATTCAATTTCCTCTTTAGAAATTCTACACATAGAATAGTAGAATTCCTTATGATCATAGTTCTCCCATTCACACGGAAGACCGAATCCAACAGTGCTACCTTGAGTGGGTATTTGACAGCACAATGAACCAAAAGCTTTAGCATCTAAAACAATCTCTTTTCCTTAAAGATAGGAAGTGAGACGATTTTCCCGAAAGTTCATGTTGTAGTAAAATACTCGAACAAGTTTGAGATATATGTCGTTAGTTTCACAGCAATAGTAAAAAAGGTTTTGTTTCCGCAAAAGATAAGGAAATAGAAAATCTTCAAATTCAAAATTCCCTACATTACCATATTTTGGAGTAAAAATGGTGCGACCATGGAGGTGCTCCTCGAATATCTTGTGTTCCTCATCATTAGCATGAAGCCTTTTTGAATCAAGAGGGTTAGACTCCAAATATGTTGTTCCTTGACTCCTTTGAGATGTATTGGTGTGTTGTTTCTTTGATCTAGAAGAAGAAGCCATGGATTTGGGATTTTGAAATTTTAGGTTTTTGGGTTTTGGAGATTTGGGTTTTTTGATTCAAGCCACTAATAACGAAAATGAATGGTTAGAAGTGTTCAGAATCGAAAATGTGATAGGAATGGACACAAAAATCACCTAAAACGTTTTAGAAATGAAGTTTTTAGAGTGAGAGAGGGGTATGCACGAGTGAGACAGTAGGAGGAAGAAGATGAAGTCTGAAAAAGTGCAGAAAATCCTATTTATACGCACAGAGTAATCGATTATGCTATTTTGAGTAATCAGATACTCAAATTGAAATTTTAAAAATTTTCAGACACAGAGTTTGAGTAATTGATTACACACTTTGGGTAATCGGTTACTGAAACTCTTTGTTCACGCTGTAATTGGTTACTGACCCAGAAAATATTTATTTTAAGCATACTGATGCATTGAAAATGATTTTGAACCCAAAAATTGAAGTTTTTGAACACAAATAAATATATTTAAGATCAAGTATGTATGAGATAAACATAATGAAGCAAATATATAGTCATATAAGCATGTTAAGACAGGTAAGCTTCATCAAGAATGCCTAATTCAAGTCTAATTTTGTAAAACGTTTCTTTTTCCAAGGGCTTAGTGAAAATATCTGGAAGTTGGTTATGAGTATCAACAAATTCTATGGATACATCTTTCTTTTGAACATGCCCCCATAGGAAGTGATGCCTTATATCTATGTGTTTGGTTCTAGAATGCATAATAGTATTATCACATTTCAGCGGAGTGCAGCGTAAGTCTAAGCCATAATCTCGTAATTGTTGCTTAAGCCACAACACTTGGGCACAACAACTACCTGCTGCTATATATTCAGCCTCAGCAGTGCTTAACGCAACACATGCTTGTTTCTTGCAAGACCAAGAAACTAAAACATTGCCTAAAATGTGACAAGTACCACTTGTAC
>NW_017726788.1:0-1045 GCF_001865875.1 Lupinus angustifolius | reverse complement strand
TTATTTTCTTTATAAATAGAGTAGTGTCGACCTTCCCTTTGGTAAAACCTCTTTCTATCAGAATATTTGTTAGACGATCGTATCATGCTTGTGGAGCTTGCTTTAGACCATAGAGGGCTTTCTTTAACTTGTAGACATAAGAAGGATGTTTGTAATCTTCAAAACGAGGAGGTTGTTCTACAAACACTACTTCTATAATGTAGCCGTTGAGAAAAGCGCTCTTGACATCCATTTGATATAACTGAAAATTAGGAGAACGAGCATATGCAAGTAATAGCCTAATAGCTTCAAGTATAGCAACCGGAGCAAAGGTTTCATCAAAGTCTATACCTTCTTCCTTATTTTATCCTTGGGCTACTAGTCTTGCTTTATTTCTAACAATAACACCATTTTCATCAGATTTATTTCTAAAGACCCAACGAGTGCTAATGACATGCCTATTTTTCGGTCTAGGAACAAGTTCCTAAACTTCATTTCTCTCAAACTGGTTTAATTCTTCTTGCATAGCAAGAATCCAGTGTTCATCCTCGATTGCATCATCAATCTTGGAGGGTTATATCTGAGAGACGGATGCCATGTTTAGACAAGCATCAAGCATTCTACGAGTAGTTATACCTTTACTTATATCATTGATGATGTTGTCAATAGGATGATTTCGATGAGTTCTCCATTCTTTTGGTAGATCTGAGTGAATATGTTCTTCTTGAGAAGATAGATTACTATCCATTCTCAATTCTTCAGGTTCAGTTGTAATATCAACAGTTGTAATATCAACAATAGAATTTTCTTTAGTAGGGGAACTTGGCAAGTCATCTTTATCACAAGATATCACATCTTTTAATACAGGATTGGTTTCATCAAAAGATACATGAACAAATTCTTCCATGACTAGATTTCTTTTATTAAAGACTCTATAAGGTTTACTCGTGAGAGAATAGGCACGAAAAATTACTTCATCAGCTTTTGCCTCAAACTTGCCCAAGTTATCCTTACCATTGTTGAGAACAAAACATTTACAACCAAAAACATGTAGATGAGAAATGTT
>NW_017726787.1:0-315 GCF_001865875.1 Lupinus angustifolius | reverse complement strand
TTTGTTGAGGTGTTCTAGGAGCAGAAAAATTGTGGTTGATCCCAAGATCATCACAGAATTCTTCAAAAGAAGAGTTTTGAAATTCTCCCCCATGATCACTTCAAATAGCAGCGATTTTTAGAGATTTTTCCTTTTGAACTCTTTTAGCATAAATGTTAAAGGCTTTGAATGCCTCATTATTATGAACTAAGAATAGAGTCCAAGTATATCTAGAAAAATCGTCCACTATAACAAAAGCATAATAATTACCACCAAAATTTTTTGTCCTTGAGGGACCAAATAAATCCATATGAAGTAATTGTAATGGTCTATCGG
>NW_017726786.1:0-800 GCF_001865875.1 Lupinus angustifolius | reverse complement strand
AGAACGCCACATGAAATCCTTTGTTGCATAATTGACTTATGCTTAGAAGGTTGTGCTTGACTCCTTCAACATATAGTACACCTTCTATAGTTGTTGAGGGTGGCTTTCCAATTCTACCAACTCCAAGAATTTTTCCCTTGTTGTTATTACGATAAGTGACATATCCTTTGTCCCTTGGAGTCAGGACAGAGAATTTACTTTTATCATCCTCATGTGTTTTAAGCAGCCGCTATCCAAGTACCATAAATTGCAGCCAGCTCTCAAATTTTCCTATAAAACAAATTAAGTTTTGTTAGGTATCCAATATTCTTTGGATCCTAGATGCTTAGTACCTTTCTCAACCCATCTAATTTTTCCTAAGGGTACACCATATTTTCTAATCATGCACGTGTTTGGTGTATGCCCATGAAATTTACAGTATGTGCATATGGGTTGATGAATGTGTATCCTAGATTTTTCAAATATATGGATACTTTTCTTTTGAAAGAATATTTTCTTTTGGACACTTGGTTTCTTAAAACCTTAGCTTTTTGAATAGCCAAGACCTTTTCGGTCTGTTGAGTGTCTTTGATCATTAATAATCTTTTCTAAACTTTTACCACTCTTGTTTAGCTTATTAAGTTCAAGACTTAATGTTGATACTTTGTTTTCAAGAGTGATGAAGTTTTGACAAGAGGATGATGAAGGTATGTTTCTAAATGAATCTAACTCAGACTTTTGTTTTAGAAACATTTTTGTTAATATGACATATTCATCATGCAAGTCATTAAATGCAAATTGAAGTTCAGAAGAAGAAAATA
>NW_017726785.1:0-11065 GCF_001865875.1 Lupinus angustifolius | reverse complement strand
GACCATTCTTTGCGCCTTTGTTCCTTTTTAGGAACTTGCTAAATTTTTTCACAAAGAGACTCATATCTTCCATATCATCTTTTTCCGATTCATCTCCAAATGAGTCATATCTATCCACTTTTGCTTTTAGAGAAATATTCTTCTTCTTCTTTTCTTGCACCTCATGTTCATCAAGTTGGCTAAGTTCTAGTGCATGTTCGTGCAGTTTGCCAAACAAAGCAGCCAAAGACATTTTGGATGAACTTTTCTTTTCAGAAATTGTAGTTACCTTTGGTTGTCACGTTCTGGTGAGTGATCTTAGAACTTTCAAGTTTAAGTCACTATTTGATAGAACTTTTCCAAGTGCAATAAGGTGATTGGAAAGGTGAGTAAACCCCTTTTGTAAATCAAGAACTTTTTCTCCAAGCTTCATATGATACATTTCGTATTCTTGGGAAAGAGTGTTGAGTCTCAACCTTTTCACTTCCTCTGTTCCTTCATATGTGGTCTCTAGAGTATCCCACATTTCTTTGGCAAACTTACAATTTGATACTCTAAAGAATTCATCAATACCAAGTGCGGAGGTGAGGACGTTCTTTACCTTTAAATCATATTGCACCTTCTTTTTGTCTTCATCTTTCCATGAAGATTTTGGCTTTATTTCCCTTATACAATTGACAACAATAAAGGGTATATATGGTCCTTCTTGAATGCAATTCCATATGTCCATGTCTTGAGATTCAATAAAGATCCTCATTCTAATTTTCTAGAAATCATAGCACTCTCCAACAAAGCTTGGAGGGCGTTGATGTTGGAACCTTCTCTTAGGAATGATCTTATGGCCATCTTGATATAGGATCAGACTTGAGAATATCTTACTCAAATATAGCTCTGGTGCCAATTGTAAGAACGAGTTTGCAACTAGGAAGGGAGGGGGGTGAATTAGTTGACTTAAAAATTATGGCCACTTTTTCTGCAAAATCAAGAGTTAACGTGCATCGGAAAATATATGCAAAAAAATAATCAAGATAAAATGAAGGATATAAGGGAGAAGAGAATACATAGTGATTTTTATACTGGTTCACCTTCTACTCTACCGAAGGCTACGTCCCGTCCTCTTGCATCACAAGAGATTTCTTCACTAAGAATTATGAGTTGTAATTACAATATCTCACCCCGAGATTTCTATGTACCTTACACACTCCCTAATCCTTATTCACTCATGGAAAAAACCTTTCCAAGTGATTCTAATCCCCTTTATTTTCACACCCCGTGAAAGAAAGTATTCTGCAACAATATTGAAGAATGTACAACAATGGCAGATTGCCTTTACAAGTATGAAAGTAGTATAACTTGCAATCCAATCAACTCTTTATGTATACCAAGTAATAATTATCTTTGGAAAACTTTGAAACACTTCTAAGCAACTTCAGAAAAACAACTTTGAAAGTTAAGGACTAGTTGCAAAAAGTGTAGAGAAATAACTTCAGAATAAGTTTAAGAGCTTTTGGAAATTGTATAAGAGTTGTGTGTTGTTGTGTGTTTGTGTTGTTGGAGTTAGAGCCTTTATATAGACTTTCCAAACACCCATGGTGCCTTTCTAAAAGTGTAGGAGTTGTTTGAAGTGAAGAGATTTCGTTTGGAGCAAGAACATTTCATTTTGAAATTTGAAATCTGATGCAACATCTCTCAGTAATCGATTACTGACAGTGGGTAATCGATTACCCAAACTCTCTGTCCACTGTTCATTTAAAATCAAATTAGAGTAATCGATTATGGGTAATCGGTTACTCAACTCTTCAAAACTGGTAGTTACTCAAAGACAGTAATGGATTACTCTGGACAGTTTTAAGTTGGATAACTCTTTTCTCTCACACGTAGCTGTTACTTAGATGAAGTAACCAGTTACACACTATTTTTGAAATTTTTTTTAAGTATTTTAAAGTGTGTCAACTTTCTTTAAAAATAGTTTGAGCATTACTACTTTGTATATTTAAGAGTTTTAGGAAAGAAGTACATATAGAGACTTAATCTAATTTTCTTGAAGCTTTAATCTTCTTTGTCTTCATAAGTATTCTTCATTTTCTTTCTTTTTGGTGATGTTGGTGTCTTCATCAAAACCGTGCCAAGGTCAGGAGCAAAGATCTTCTTTACACTTGGTATTGACAAATTATTTAGAGTGTCAAACTACAAATCTTCTAAGGAAATGCGGGATACTCTAGAGACCACTTATGAAGGAACGGAGGAGGTAAAAAGGTCGTGACTTAATACTCTCTCCTAGGAATATGAAATGTTTCGCATGAAACCTAGAGAGAAGATATCAGATCTCCAAAAGAGATTTATTTACCTTAAAAATCATCTAATTACACTTTGTAAGGTATGGTCAAGTAGTGACTTGAACTTAAAAGTTCCAAGGTAACTTACAAGACAACGACAACTCAAAGCAACAACCATCTTACACAAGAAAAGTCTACCTAAGATGTCGTTGGCTGCCCTCTTTGGGGAGCTTCAAGAACATGAATTGGAGAAGAGAAAGAATATTTCTGTTAGAGGAAAAGCTGAGGTGTATGAATCCTCAGTAGATGATTCGGAAAATGAGGACATGGAAGATATGAGCATGCTAGTGAAGAAGTTCAGCAAGTTTCTTAAAAGAAACAAAGGCGGTATGGCTAGACAACCAAGAATATTCACCAAGAATAATGAAGTTTCCACTTCAAATCAAAACATCAATTATTTTGAATATGGAAAACCTTGTCATATGAAGATGAATCGTCCTATACTTAAAACGAATCCTTTCAAGGCAAATCCAGAAAAGAAGACCGGTAGACAGGCTTACATTGCATGGGAGGATAACAACTCATGTTCCACTTTGGAACCAAAAAATGAAGAGCAAGAACATCTCTCTCTAATGGCATCTCAACATTTTGATGATGAGGAGGTAAGTGAAACTGAACCTTTAGATAAGCCATCATTTTCTGAACTATGAAATGCTTTTAATGAATTTCATAGTGAATACATCAAACTCCCCAAAATCTGTTCGAAACAAAAGAATGAGATTGACGCATTCAGAAATTAACCTTCTTCTTCTTGTTGTCAAAATTATATTGCTCTTGAGAATAAAGTATCTACTTTGAGTCTCGAACTCAATAGTCTAAACAAGAGTAGCATAAAATTAAATGACATACGGAAAAAGAAAGACACTCCACAAACCATATAGGTCTCAATTTCTCCAAATCTTCTTCATATAAGAAAAAAAGATTGTCTACAAAATTAATTTTTCAAAAAACCAGTATCCATACTCATCATGTTCTTAAACTAAACATAGGATACAAAAACATCAACCCATCTGCATTTAATGTCAAAAATATGGGCATACACATAATACTTGCATGATTTGAAAAATTGGTGTACCCCTAGGACATTTAAATGGATAGAGAAAGGTGCTAACCCTGTAGGACCCAAACTGAATTGGGTACCTAATATTAACCTATTTTGCAGGAATATTTGGGTGCTGCAAGTGATTTATGGTATTTGGATAGCGGCTGCTCAAAACATATGACACATGATAAAGGAAATTTCTTTGTCCTCACTCCAAGGGACAAAGGCTATATCACATATGGTGATAACATTAAAGAAAGAATTCTTGGAGTTGGTAGAGTCGGGAAGCCACCTTCTACTACAATAGAAGGAGTACTATATGTTGAGGGACTCAAGCACAACTTACTCAGTATAAGTCAACTTTGTGACAAAAGGTTCCATGTGGTGTTCTACCCTGACAAATGCATCATTGATACTAAGGTATTCGAGAAACTCAAAAATTTTTGGTAAGAAAATAAATAATATTTATATGATTGCTTTAATTGATTCTTCTCTTCCTATTAAATGTTCAGCTATTAATGATCATGATGCATGGTTATGACATAGGAGAATTGCTCATTTTCATATGGATCATTTGAATAAACTGATCAAGAAATATTTGGTTGTTGGTTTACCCAATATGAAGTTTGTTAATGACAAATTATGTAATGCTTGTCAAAAGGGTAAACAAACCAAAACTTATTTCAAACCAAAAGATATGGTTTCATGTAATAGACCATTAAAGTTACTACATAAGGACTTATTTGGCCCCTCTCGGACCAAAAGTTTTCGTGGTAACTACTATGCTCTTGTGATAGTAGACGACTTTTCAACATATAATTGGACTCTATTCTTGGTACACAAGAATGAGGCATTTAATGTGTTTAGAAAATATGCTAGGAGAGTTCAAAATGAATAATCTTTGAAAATAACTTCTATAAGAAGTTATCATGGGGGAGAATTTCAAAATTCTTCTTTTTAAAATTTTTGTGATGATAATGATATCATTCACCATTTCTCTGCTCCTATAACACCACAATAAAATGGTGTTGTAGAGAGAAAGAATAGATCTTTGGAAGTACTAGCACATACAATGTTGAATGAAACTAATCTCCCAAAATATTTTTGGGTTGACGTAGTTAGTACGACATGCTATGTTTCCAACCGAGTCTTAATAAGACCTATTCTTAAGAAAACCTCCTATGAACTCTTCAAAGCTAGAAAACCAAATATTTCTCACTTGCATGTGTTTGGCTGCAAATGTTATGTGCTAAATAATGGTAAGGAAAACTATGAAATGCTTTTAATGAATTTCATAGTGAATACATCAAACTCCCCAAAATCTGTTCGAAACAAAAGAATGAGATTGACGCATTCAGAAATTAACCTTCTTCTTCTTGTTGTCAAAATTATATTGCTCTTGAGAATAAAGTATCTACTTTGAGTCTCGAACTCAATAGTCTAAACAAGAGTAGCATAAAATTAAATGACATACGGAAAAAGAAAGACACTCCACAAACCATATAGGTCTCAATTTCTCCAAATCTTCTTCATATAAGAAAAAAAGATTGTCTACAAAATTAATTTTTCAAAAAACCAGTATCCATACTCATCATGTTCTTAAACTAAACATAGGATACAAAAACATCAACCCATCTGCATTTAATGTCAAAAATATGGGCATACACATAATACTTGCATGATTTGAAAAATTGGTGTACCCCTAGGACATTTAAATGGATAGAGAAAGGTGCTAACCCTGTAGGACCCAAACTGAATTGGGTACCTAATATTAACCTATTTTGCAGGAATATTTGGGTGCTGCAAGTGATTTATGGTATTTGGATAGCGGCTGCTCAAAACATATGACACATGATAAAGGAAATTTCTTTGTCCTCACTCCAAGGGACAAAGGCTATATCACATATGGTGATAACATTAAAGAAAGAATTCTTGGAGTTGGTAGAGTCGGGAAGCCACCTTCTACTAGAATAGAAGGAGTACTATATGTTGAGGGACTCAAGCACAACTTACTCAGTATAAGTCAACTTTGTGACAAAAGGTTCCATGTGGTGTTCTACCCTGACAAATGCATCATTGATACTAAGGTATTCGAGAAACTCAAAAATTTTTGGTAAGAAAATAAATAATATTTATATGATTGCTTTAATTGATTCTTCTCTTCCTATTAAATGTTCAGCTATTAATGATCATGATGCATGGTTATGACATAGGAGAATTGCTCATTTTCATATGGATCATTTGAATAAACTGATCAAGAAATATTTGGTTGTTGGTTTACCCAATATGAAGTTTGTTAATGACAAATTATGTAATGCTTGTCAAAAGGGTAAACAAACCAAAACTTATTTCAAACCAAAAGATATGGTTTCATGTAATAGACCATTAAAGTTACTACATAAGGACTTATTTGGCCCCTCTCGGACCAAAAGTTTTCGTGGTAACTACTATGCTCTTGTGATAGTAGACGACTTTTCAACATATAATTGGACTCTATTCTTGGTACACAAGAATGAGGCATTTAATGTGTTTAGAAAATATGCTAGGAGAGTTCAAAATGAATAATCTTTGAAAATAACTTCTATAAGAAGTTATCATGGGGGAGAATTTCAAAATTCTTCTTTTTAAAATTTTTGTGATGATAATGATATCATTCACCATTTCTCTGCTCCTATAACACCACAATAAAATGGTGTTGTAGAGAGAAAGAATAGATCTTTGGAAGTACTAGCACATACAATGTTGAATGAAACTAATCTCCCAAAATATTTTTGGGTTGACGTAGTTAGTACGACATGCTATGTTTCCAACCGAGTCTTAATAAGACCTATTCTTAAGAAAACCTCCTATGAACTCTTCAAAGCTAGAAAACCAAATATTTCTCACTTGCATGTGTTTGGCTGCAAATGTTATGTGCTAAATAATGGTAAGGAAAAATTAGGCATGTTTGATGCAAAAGCCAATGAAGGAATTTTCCTTGGCTATTCTCTTACAAGCAAAGCTTTTCGAATTTTTAATAAGAGAACCATGGCCATGGAAGAATCCATTCATGTAACTTTTGGCGAATCTAATCCAACCTTGGAAGAAAAATCCATGGTTGAGGATAATAACTTTCCTAGTTCATCCTTGGAAAATCCCATTATCGATGTTACAACCAACATAGAGCAATTGAAAATAAATGATAATTTACCATAAGAAGAAGAGCATATTCATTCTGATTTACCAAAGAATGGAGAACCCATCGATATCATCCTATTGACAACATAATTGGTGATGTAAGAAAGGGAGTTTCTACTCGCCTAAAATTGAATGATGCTTGTCTAAACATGACTTTTGTTTCTCAAGTGAAACCATCCAAGATTGATGATGCAATGAAGGATGAATATTGGATTCTTTCTATGCAAGAAGAATGTTAAGTGCCATGTTGTGAAGGAAATTCATATAAATTTTGGGCACTTATGGTGTAGTTATGATGAAATTCATGCACAACTCTAAATAATCTAGAGATCTTTCGCTCAAGCGATAGATCTGTCGCTCAAGCTAGAAGATTTTCTAAATGCTGGAACAAATATAGGCGGTTACGAAAAGCAAAGCGGGGTGATCTAACCATTTTCCAAGCTTTTTCACACGACTTTAGAGAGAGAAACACTAGGGAAGAAGAGAGAAGTCATGGGAACGACTTTAGATCCAGAATTTCTTGTATTTCTCACGATCAGAGTATTGTAATGGCAAGGATGAGTGGCTAGTACTTCGTTGTTGGGATTTGAAATGTAATCTTCTTACCTTGTACTCATAGATTCAATTCTAATGTAATTGTTATTTGATTTTGGGAAGTTTATCCCGTTCTTAATGCATGAGTTTAATTAGCTACTAAATTCTTGCTCTTGGATTCAAGTTTAATTGGAAAGTTAAATTTGACACTGGATTTGGATTATCTTCCTTCATACATCATTATTTCAGTAATGGATAATGATGTATGAATTGCTTTTACATTGTTTTTAATGCTAGTTAATCAGTCAATTAGGCAAGGAATTGGTAATTGAGTGATTATCTAAGGATTTTACACTCATGGAATTGATGTAAATGAATTGCCAAAAATGTGCATCAGAATCAGTAACTTTGCGAGTTGCTTGGAATTGAATCTATGGATGTCAAATAGGAAAGATGATGAATTTCGATCCCAACTCTTTTAAATTCACAGTTAACCTTTTTATTTTAATTTAACCTTGTTACAAAACTATTATCAAATTATCAAACAAATTCATGTAAATAGTTGCTCAACTAATTCTTGTAGGAATTAGTGTAAATCCACTCTCCTTCCTGAGGACGATATCCCGATACTTAACTGAATTTTACTACTTAGATGATATGGTGCACTTTCCGTTCCATAAATATCGAACAAGTTTTTGGCACCACTGTCGGGGAGCAATGTGCGATTTATATTAGTTTCTGAAGATAGTTGGTTGAGTAGTTGCAATTAATTTTTATTTTATGGACGTAGTTTTCGTTTTTATTATACTCTGTGCTAACCCTTGTTGTAGTCTTCTCATTTATGCTCTTGAGAGGAAAGGTTACAGAAGATCAATTGTAGTTTAATCCTGAGATTGAGAGATCAGCCAAGAGCAACAGGAAGAAAGCAAAAGACAAATAGAAGCAGGGTACTCAAGAGGCATAATCTAGTTATCAACAGACAACAATCTCAGAACCTGAATCTAAAAAAATGGAGAATGCAAATTGTGCAACTGGAAATAATGAGAGAGCTAATCCTTCAAGAAGGACATTAGGTGATTATGCAATGTATCAAGGCCCGAGGCACTACTCAAGCATTGTTATTCCACACGCAGAGAGTACAATAGAAATTAAACCAGTTTGAGAGAAACGAAATTTGGGAACTTGTTCCTAGACTTGAGGATAGACATGTTATAGGAACACATTGGGTTTTATCATAATAAATCAAATGAAAAAGGTATCATTGTAAGAAATAAAGCAAGACTTGTAGCACAAGGATATAATCAGGAAGATGGTATCAACTTTGATGAAATCTTCGCTCTAGTTGCTAGACTTGAAGCTATTAGGTTTGTACTTGCTTATGCATGCTCTATGGATTTTCAGTTATATCAAATGGATGTAAGGAGTGCATTTCTAAATGGTTATATACAAGAAGGGGTATATGTCGAACAACCTCCAAGGTTTGAAGACTACAAGCATCCCTCTCACGTCTATAAACTGAAGAAAGCTCTCTATGGCTTAAACCAAGATCCACGTGCCTGGTATGATCATCCAAATTTTTTTTTTACTTGACAAAGGATTTACTAAAGGAAAGATCGACACTATATTATTCATTAAGAAAATAAATCATCATACTTTACTTGTTCAAATCTATGTTGATGATATCATTTTTGGTTCTAGTAATGATCCTTTGTATAATGAATTTGGTAAAATGATGCAAGAGGAGTTTGAAATGTCCGTGATGGGAAAGATGAACTACTTTCTTAGAACATGTGTTGATGTTGATTGCAAACCTATCACCACTCCTATGGGTACTGGAACATACATTGATGTTGATGAGACTGGAAAATGCATTGACATCTCTAAGTATCGAGGTATAGCTAGTTCACTTCTTTATGTTACTGCAAGTAGACCTGATTTTTTGTTTAGTGTTTTTCTATGTGTATGTTACGAAGCAAAGCCTAAAGAGTCACATCTTACTACCGTGAAAAGGATATTATAATATCTTAAAGACACATTTGATGTAGGACTATGGTATCCTAAAGTAAGTCTATGTGACTTGGTGGGATAGTTGGAATCAAATTTTGTTGGATACAAATCTAAAAGGAAAAGTACAAGTGATACTTGTCACATTCCTGGAAATGCTTTAGTCTCATGGCCTTGTAAAAAGTAAGCCTATGTTGCTCTAAGTACTGTTGAGGTAGAATACATAGCAATAGGTAGAATACATAACAACAAGTAGTTGTTGTACTCAAGTACTGTGGCTTAAGCAACAATTGTGAGATTATAGATTGGTCTCAGGATACATTTCATTAAGATGTGATAATAGTAATGCTATAAACCTTATAATGAATCCGATTATGCATTCTCGGACCAAACATATTTATATAAGGCATCACTTCCTTAGGGACCATGTCTAAAAGAATGATGTTCTCTTAGAATTTGTTGATACACGTGAGCAATTAACAAATATCTTCATTAAACCTTTAGCTAAAGAACCTTTGTATAAATTTAGACGCGAATTAGGCATTCTTGATGAAGCATATTTGTCCTAACATGTTTATATAAATTCTATACGCTTCATTATTTGTATTACATGCCTACTTCTGCTTATATAGGTGTTAAACTTGCTTAAATTGAATTGTTTTGGGGTGTGTAAACGATTGTTACTATAAGGTAATTGATTACTGGGCATCATATATGCCTAATTATTCAAACGCTGGTCAATGCAAATTAATTCATTTAATTAACCGATTACTAGCCTGGACAGTAGCTTTGAGCAATTGATTGCTCCAGACATGGTAATCTATTACACTCTACTCTATAAAAGGCAAAAACTCAAAATTTTCAAACTTCATCTTCTCCATTTCACTCTCTCAACCATGGTAACCTTCCCCACCACACTTGAAAAACCACTTCTCTAACCCATTCTGAGTGATTTTTTAGATAATATCTACTACATTTTCATTTCTAAAACATTCCTACAATCATTTTCGTGTTTAGAAGCCAAAATCAAAAACCCCAAAAATCTTCAAACCTTCAAAACCTAAGTTTTCAAAATCTCAACTTCAATGCTTCTTAAAGTGCAAAGTGTCAAGGATATCACTAGCATGTCTTTGCCTATGTTTTGATGAAGACAAGGTTCTATCAAAGCTTGAAGATGGCTAAACAATCAACATGCCTTATGCTCATTTGGTCATATATAGACTAGGACGTAATTTGAGTTTATAATCTAAGTAGTCTGGGATGTGTGCCATAGTGAGTGAGTATAGGTTAGGTGAACCTAGGTGCTAGTCTCTTAAGCCATCTTAATTATCATATTATATTCATGAGACATATCATCTAGTTAATTGTATGTTCATGCATCTATAATACATGTTATATGTGCATATTAAGCATAATATACTTAGTAGAACATGTATGTATATTGTGGATAACATATGAGAAGTTTAACTTTTGAAACATATGCATAAATGTTCCAATTAATCGATTAACGTGGTAACTTAATCGATTAACTCAACTGCTTTTCTTTTAAATGTGTATTTTCTGTTTGAACTGTATTATGTGTCATTTTGTTGCCTCATTAATCGATTAACGAACAGCCTTAATCGATTAACTAGTCTGTTATTTGTTATAACTGAAATCTGTTTTAACTGTTTAACTGTTTAAACTGTTTTGCAATGAATGTAACCGCCTATTCTATATGCTATAAATAAGAGGCAACATTCAGAAAACCATTGCATTTAGCATACTTGTTTTACTGTATTTTTGCAAGGAGATTGCATGCGTGAGAAGAGAGAAATTATGTTGTTTTGATTGTTATCATATGCTTACTGTTTTGCAAAATTCTGTATCCATTCTTATTTTGTTCACATGCTCATGCATTAGATATTGTTAGAGAGAAATTATGTGTATACTATATTTGATTAACTCATTTGAATCTTGAAGGCTTAAGTTAGTAAAAGGGTTAATCTTTGAG
>NW_017726784.1:0-564 GCF_001865875.1 Lupinus angustifolius | reverse complement strand
GAATTTAACCCCTCCAACACACATAAACCGAATTGGGCCAAAACATTGGGTCCAAAGCTAAATTACAATAAAAACAACTCCTAAATTAAAAATACAATCTTCACTTCAACACATATCCTCGACTTCCATAATTCCTAAAATACCATTGGTGCCAAATGTGATATGAAAATGATAAAGATTTAATCTGGCCAATTAATCCCAAATTAACTCATTTTAAGAATATTAGTCCAATAAAGTCTAAAACACTAAACCATGTGAAACAAAGTCAATTAGACACCAAGAATCATCAATCATGCTAATTTAAGGTTGTGAATAGTGTGTAATATATCGCTCATCAAATACCCCCACACTTAACCTTTTGCACTCCTGGGCAAAATCAAGAAATAAGGTTATGCTAACCAATTTGCACCAAAGTGAGTCATGCAAGAAGATCACAAAAACTAGAAACCTAAGAAATCACATATTTCACAATGAAATCTAGGAAATGCAATGAAATGGGCAAATTCAAACACACAAGAGTAAAAGAATCAAATCAAGATATCCATGAATATCATCCAATGAATT
>NW_017726783.1:0-599 GCF_001865875.1 Lupinus angustifolius | reverse complement strand
GAATAGGTGTAGCAGTCAGAGTATCCGCTTTTCGCAAACAACAATTAATGCTGAAATAACCCCAGATTAATCATTAACAGACACAGAATAATCGATTAACACAATCAACTTAATCGATTAAAATAGCTCAGATTACACAAACAGATTCGGTTTCTTGCACGACAATCAACTGCAGTCGAAGCAAATATACAGAGCTATCAGATATATCAGAGTTACAACAATATAGTATAGAATCAGAATATTACAATTAAAACAACTATGCAAAGTAATCGATTAAAGCAATAAAGAGAGAGAGGGAAAGAAAAAGCCTGCAAAAAGATTTTTATCATGGTTCGTTTACGTGTCCACTTGCAAACTACATCCAGGCCTCCCGGTTGATCTTGGAGATTTTTCTTCACTATAATTGAAATAACGTTTTACAAACAATTCTTACAATTACAACACTTAGACTCTTCCTTGAAATTAAAGAACCTTATCCCTTGGTTTGACTCCCTTCCTACCGCCCAAGAAAACCTTTCTTGCGGTGTAGCCCCAGCCAAGAACCTATTCTTTCTATCAAGATCTCTAAGCTAATGAAGATACAACACAATCTCGTTGGT
>NW_017726782.1:0-345 GCF_001865875.1 Lupinus angustifolius | reverse complement strand
TTTCTGTTTCAACAGCTTTTCAAAAACTTATGTTAATTGATTAAAACACACCTTAATCGATTAACTGCATATTTCCAAGTGTATTTTCAAATTGCAAAACTCAAATACGTTATGCACTTCATTTATACATTTTTAACACTAAGTTTATGCCTAGGAAGCACAAATTACATGTATTTATGTGATGCATGAACATATTATAAATGACATATCTCAAAACTAAGATGATTTAAAGATTTATATATATGAGACATGTATTGAGTTTACCTAAGCCTTAGACTCAACCTAAATTAGTTACTAATCTAAGTCTAATACCAATCTTGAGACTTAAGCACGTTGATTTGTTGA
>NW_017726781.1:0-402 GCF_001865875.1 Lupinus angustifolius | reverse complement strand
CACAGCCCAATATGCACGATGCTCTATCTCTACAGGAAGATGACACGCTTTACCAAAGATAACCCGATAAGGAGACATCCCTATGGATGCCTTGTAAGCAGTGCTATGTGCCCCAAGAGCATCTTCAAGTCTGTTGCTCCAATCCTTTCTGTTAGGCTACACCATCTTCTCCAAAATCCTCTTTATCTCTCTGTTTGAAATCTGAGCTTGCCCATTACAATGGGGGTGATAAGGTGTGGAAACTCTATGAACAACCCCATATTTCTTGAGCATAGCTTGCATGGATCTATTGCAAAAGTGGGTGCCTTGGTCACTAACAATGGCTCTGGGTATGCCAAACCTGCAAAAAATATGAGACCTAACAAAATCCATAACAACCCGAGCATCATTAGTCCTGGTGGC
>NW_017726780.1:0-867 GCF_001865875.1 Lupinus angustifolius | reverse complement strand
GAATATAGTAAAACCCAAAAGAAATAGGAAATGGACCCATGAAATCAATACCCCAGACATCAAACACCTCGCAAAACAACATAGGTTGTTGAGGGATCTCTTGTCTCCAAGAAAGGGTACCACCTTCTCTCTGACACTGCTCACATGTGCTACAAATCCTCCATGCATCTTTGAAGATGGTGGGCCAATAAAATCCAGAGTTAAGCACCTTTCGTGCTATCCTTTGGGTACCAAGATGGCCACACATTGCAGCAGAATGACAAAACTGAAGGACTGACTCAATCTCATGATCTGGAATACATCTTCTAGTAACCTGGTCAGTTCACAATCTCCACAAATAGCATGAGCATCCATCTAATCAACCTTGGTTTGAAATCAGCTTTCTTCAATAGGAACGTCAAAGCTGCATGATCAGTGAAAACAACAATTCTAGAACCAACCAAATAAGACCTAAACTTATCCAGAGAAAATACAATAGCTAAAAGCTCTTTTTCAGTTGTGGTGTAATTTGCTTGTGCAGCATCTAAAGTCCTAGATGCATAATAAATTACCCTAGGGAGTTTGTCCACTTTTTGAGCAAGGACAGCCCCCAATGCATAATTAGAAGCATCACACATCAGCTCAAAAGGGACTGTCCAATCAGGTGCCTGGATAATAGGAGTGGTGGTCAAGGCTGTCTTGAGGCAATCAAATGCCTCTTTACATCTCGCATCAAAATCAAAGACCACCTCCTTTTGCAACAGGTTGGATAGTGGAAGAGCCTTCTTGCTAAAATCTTTAATGAACCTGCGATACAAAACTGCATGACCAAGAAAAGAACGAACCTCTCGCACGCAAGAGGGGTAAGGCAATTGTGAAATAACATCT
>NW_017726779.1:0-231 GCF_001865875.1 Lupinus angustifolius | reverse complement strand
CTATGCAATTCTCTAAAAAGTCACTGAAAATGCTCACCATACACCGCTGGAATGTACCACATGCGTTGTATAGGCCAAAAGGCATCCTCCTATAGGAAAAAGTGCCAAAGGGGCAGGTGAATGTGTTCTTCTCCTGATCCTCAGGAGCAATATTGATCTGGAAGTTCCCAGAAAAACCATCAAGAAAATAGTAATGAGATTTACCTGCTAAGCGCTCAAGCATCTGATCAA
>NW_017726778.1:0-2961 GCF_001865875.1 Lupinus angustifolius | reverse complement strand
TCAAATTACAAAACTCAAATACGTTATGCACTTAATTTATACATGTTCAACACTAAGTTTATGCCTAGGATGCACAGATTACATGTATTTATGTGATGCATGAACATATTATAAATGACATATCTCAAAACTTAAAATGATTTAAAGTTTTATGCATATGAGACATGTATTGAGTTTACCTAAGCCTTAGACTCAACCTAAACTAATTACTAGTCTAAGTCTAATACCAATCTTGAGACTTAAGCACGTTGATTTGTTGATGATCTTCAAGCTCTTATAATCACAAGTTGTCCTCATCAAAACTAAACACATAGAGAGAGCTTTCCAAAGTGCTATCTTGACATGCGCACTTTCAATCTCCCCCTTTTTGATGATGACAAAACACTACACCAATTGTTTGATGAATTAGCTTGAAGATTGTATTGACACTTATTGATATGATGCGCTAATATTTCGGAAGCAGTTATTACGATCAACCTGCACAATCAAACAACAACAAAACAACCTTTCTCCCCCTTTTGACATTATCAAAAAGATAACCCAGGTCAAAAGTAGGCAGAGATATGTAGTTAAACATAAAACGAAGTTAATGAATTAATTTGGGATTTAACTATTAACCTGTTTATTTTTGGTGGCTTGAACAAATGCGCTTGTTTAGATAATAAAATAACTAAAAGGTAGAGAGAACGACATACAAGATTTACCATGTCAAGTAGCAATAAGCATAATAAGCAGTGTAGTGCAATAACTAGCTTAATTTATGCACCATAAAATCTCATATGATCAAGAACCATTCGCATAACCAAATAAGCTATTTTGACATAATTAAACGCAAAGATTAAAAACATAGCATAATGAGTAAAAATATCCAGCAACCATACAACCCATAAAATGTCAAACAGAAACAGAAAAAGGCACAAATAAATCTTGAAACAGTAACAACAACCGAGTCGAAAAAAGTGCAATAAAAAAGAAATAAACCTAAGGGTAAGATATCCTAGGTTTGAAGTCTTCTAAAATATGGTTGAGGTGGAGGAAGATCAATCTCATCATCAGGAATAGCAACATTCAGGTCACCCCTGATCAGCATCGACAACTTCTGAAATTCAGAACAAAACAGTGCATTCTGAGCTTCAGTTGTAAAGAGAATGAAGGCATTCTGAGCTTCGGCTGTTGATTGAATCAGATTCCTCACCGACTGATATTGGTTGTCTGAATAGGCAGTTTGACGCTCTTCATACTGTTCCATAAGTACGAGTTCTTCAACCCGTGAAAGTGAAGATCCATGCGGTTGTTGAGTCTTTGTTCCATAGCCTCCATCTGAGCCATACCAAAGACAGAATCCTGTGATGCTGTCCTAGAGGGCTCCACCTGATTAGTAGCATTCTGATCACCCATGCCACCCTGATCATCATCACTGGACAGCTCCAGATCGATAGTAGTGTAGTCCTCCTGGTATTGCCAAGTAGGACCGTACTTGTAGATATCCATCTTATGAATCAGACTCTCACCAACCAGATGATCCTTATTAGTATACTCAACAATAATGGTGTCAGAAATGTCAATATGCAAATAATCCACAATCCGTAAATAAAGATACTGTAGGGAAGTAGCTTTGACTGAGATAGAGAAACACTATTCATAATCTTCAATATTTCCTCAGGCTAGTTAATCATCACATTATTCTTAACAGCGTACATGAAATGTAAATCATTCACAGTAGGCTGTGCATGATTTGTGTTCCTCTGCACCAGAATATAGGCTATGATGTAATGCAGCAGCCTGTTCTCAACAGATAATGACCCAGCCTTGGTCAGTTGACCCGGAATATACAAATGAGGTCCTCTAAGAAATGACTTATACACCTCAGTAGGATCAAAATTATCCTTAACCCATGAGCAGTCTCCTATTCCATAACCCGAAGATGATAACCCACCAACATTCATAAACAGTTCATCGCTAATCTCAAACAGTTTACCAGAAACCATAGACCAGTATTTACCATCCTTATATCTGAAATTTGCATAAAATTCCCTAACTAGAGCAGGGTAAACTTGTCCCTTTAATTCCAGAAATATAACGGCTCCCAGAGCCTCCATATCATGCGGGAAACTGAAATTTTGTTACGCCATCCAGGTTAGATCTACATACCTTACATAAGTGGGTTTGCGTCCTTGGAACTTAGCCAAACGGGTCTCTTGCAGAATGAGCGAGTAAAATGGGTCACCACGGTCCCGAGTGGAGGATGAGCCAGCTTCCGGTCTTCTTCCACGATTGGTAGGAGATTTGAATCTTTTTGGGCGACCTTGCTCCATTTTTATGTAGAAACCGAATTGATGTTGGACCAAATAGAGACGGAATGTGGCAAACCTAACCTAGGGTTTTGATTTGGGGAAAATGGGAATGAAGTGCAATATTGATGAAATTGGAGATTTCTAGGGGGTTTGAGAGGGTTAGGGGTGAGGTTTATCTAGCTTAATGCACTTGGGTCAGTTGTATTACAATTTCAGAGACTCAAAAGCAAAAAGAGATGGAGAAAAATGCCGAAAAAGCGTGAAACCGAGGTGTTGTCTACACTTAAACTGCTGGTTTTAATCGATTAACGGGCGTGGTTAATCGATTAAAATCATGTGAAAAATGATTTTTCAAAAACTGATGCCCAGGTAATCGATTAACACTAAGTGCTTAATTGATTAAACACGGTAAAAAAAACGTTTTTAGCTAGCAGAACGGTTTCAACTTTTTGGGACTTATGCATGCATTCTAACGGATTAATCTAAACATATGTAATCACAAAAAGAAAGTTATCATGAGATATCATTTTGCATTTCAATAAATTTCATTTAAAACAAGAGACTAATAAACATATAGAGGCAAGACATGAACTAAACATCTAGACAGTTTTAATCAAGATATTGTTCATCAAGAATTCCAAGTTCTCTCCTTAGAACATAGAAAGTA
>NW_017726777.1:0-1509 GCF_001865875.1 Lupinus angustifolius | reverse complement strand
CCTTAAGTTGCTGCTTCATCCAAAGGATTTGAGCGCAACACACACCGGCGGCAAAATATTCCACTTTGGCGGTGGACAAAGCAACACATGCTTGCTTTTTACTATGTCATGCAACTAATGAACTGCCCAACAAGTGACAAGTACCACTAGTTCTTTTCCGATCCAATTTACATCCGGCGAAATCGGAATCGGAATATCCCACCAAGGATAGTGAGGCATCCCGAGGATACCATAATCCCATGTTAGTTGTTCAAGAAGGCGCTTTTTACATCCATTTGGAATAATTTGAAGTTCATTATAGATGCAAAGGAAAGAAGCATCCTGATGGCCTTTAATCTGGCTATAGGGGCATAGGTCTCAATCTGAGATACAAAAGCTACAAAGTTACAAAAATTTCGTAAGGAACTATGGGTTACCACTCTCGTAGATATGTCACCTATTGCTTTGTCAATTGGGTGAGCTTTTTTGGTTTTCCACACAACTGGCATATCTGAATGCTCCTGAGATCTGGTCTGACCTTCTTCATTGGTTGCTTTCTCATTATCCACGTATTTTGAGTATGCTTCCTCTAAAGCACCTGGATAGACACGACCTATTTGAGATCACATGTCCCAAAACTATGCCTTGCTCTACCATGAAATGACATTTTCGTAATTTAGAACAAGGTTAGTTTCGATGCATTTATCAAGAACTCTATCCAGACTATCCAAACATGCATCAAATGAAGATCCAGCCCTAGTCATGCACTAAATGTAACAGTAAGAACCATGTAAGGAAGTAAGTGAAATACATGTTAAATTTCAGTGATCACCCAAACCTTTGTATCAATAAAATTCTAATACCATAGGAAACACCCACAAAAGGTTTCAGGACAAAACTCAAAGCCTAACTAATTTAATTAAATGCAACAAAATCTAAACAATTGGTCACTACTACAGAAGTAGTGTGTAGAGAAAGAAATAGTAAACAGACTCTTTTTGGGTTTTCAGATGGGCTTCTACAGACGCAGTGTGTAGAGAAAGAATCATTGGATTTTTCTACCCAAAATGCATATATAACATGTTCAATTCTGATCAACGATTCCAAAGTTATGCCAAAAATAGAAAATCAACAGTAAAACTAGTCACTACTTGTTTGTATCTCACAACCAACAGCAACGTGATTGGCTATGATGCATCCAGTATTCAATATTTGATGAAATAAGTGTGCAAACAAAGTTTCATGAAAAAATTCCAACCACAGCTATATTAACCAGCATACACCCGAATCAACCAACATGCAAATAACTAAACAAGACAACAAAAATGAAAATGATCCTTTGTTGTTCCTTGGTTGAGCCTCATATAATCAACGCAGACTCTCCAACTGTTCTGCATTCTCATAGGAATCAACTCATCTCTCTCATTTCTCACCACTGTAATGCCAGTAAAACAGTGAATGCTATGGGTAAATTTTGAAACTGTTAGGTATCAGTGGTTACAATACACCTAGAAGGGGGGGGGGGGTTGA
>NW_017726776.1:0-317 GCF_001865875.1 Lupinus angustifolius | reverse complement strand
GATGAGGAAGAGAATGTGGATGAGGATAAGGATGGGATGAGAAGGAGGATGAGGAAGAGGACGAGGATAGGATGAGGACAACAATGAGGATGAGGATAGGATGAGGACAACAATGAGGATGAGGATAGGATGAGGAGAAGGAGGATAGGATGAGGACGAGGATGAGTATAGGATAAGGATGAGGATGAGGATGACGATAGGATCGGGATGATGATGAGGATAAGGAAGAGGATAGGATATGGATGAGGTAGAGGAGGAGGATGAGGTTAGAATGAGGATGAGGATGAGTATAGGATGAGGATGAGGATAGGAGGAGG
>NW_017726775.1:0-1673 GCF_001865875.1 Lupinus angustifolius | reverse complement strand
CTCATATGTTTAAAGGTTATTGTATTTCACTCAAATTTTCATTAATGTTAGTTACCATAGGCTTGATTATAGACCAAATGGCCACTAAATGTATTGGAATGCATGCAAAAATCAAGAGGTCTTTAAATGGTTGTAATGGGGCCAAGGTGAATGATTTAAGGTGGGATAATCAAAGAAAGAGTAATTCAAAAGGCTTACAAATGTTTCCCTAAATACTTAAACTTTTTAGACATCTGATTAAAGCATTGAGATTCTCTTCATATGCCTTACTTTATCATATGATCTTTTTATGATCAACCATTATCTTTATAACATACGTTTTCAATCCTTTCTCTTTTAGTATACTGTGTATTATTTTTTACATTATTTTTTATTCATTCTTATTATTTTCTACAAGTGAAAAGATGAATTGTTTTTTCTTTTTCACGATTTTATGAATTCTTTCACTACACATGATCTTTTTACCTTTCTTATTGCTTCAACCAAACATCACAAATTACCCCAAACCTTCATTTGAGTAGCTATGAAAATTCAGTAAAGTATAGGCTCAAAAGTGGGCAACTAATGGGTTTTCAATGTATAGCAAGCAGTTGAAGGTCAAAAGAAAAAAATCCTAATTGCCTCTATTATTTTAATGCATACAAACAAACTTCAATCTTGAAACGGTCACAAATCAAGTTCTAGAATATACAATCATAGAAAATTATGCACTCATGAAAGAAAAAAGATTTTTCTACAATTGTCAATTTAAATCAGAACCCATATTGTGTTTGACCCAAATTTCTCACTTTTGGTACATTCAACAATTGTTATAAAGCAAAGACTTTTATTGAACCAAATTTAATTCACAATTGTCAAATCTAATATATTTCCTATTATTTTTTTTCCATCAATGAGGGTCACAAATCAACATTCATCATTCATGTATACTTTTTCATTTGAAACTTTTTCATTTAAAGTAGATAGATAACACATAGAAAAAAGTAAAGGATGAATGAGATATGAAACATATGCTAATGCATGATAATTTGAATATTCAACCTAAAAAAAATTTAAAATCTATATGGATGCATGACATGAATGAACTATCTAAACGCAAAACCTCATCAAGCTTAGAAATTTACATTGTCCCCAATGTAAAAATCTAAATAATAAGAGAAAGAAAAAGAAAAGTCACGTGTTAGGTAGAAAGTGTCCTTAACTCATATATCAATTATAAGTGGTCGACTTTATTGGGTGTAGTGGAAGTACCGACAAAAGAAGAGAAAAAAAGGTCCCAAATGACCCATATGTCCTAGATGGACTAGGTGAAAATACCCTATTTGAATGGGGCAGCTAATAGGCATTGTCATTTTAGCACTTTTCCATGCAATGTTTTTGTTATTTTTATATTTTTTTAGAGTTTATGATTTTTTGTGGCCGACACTATATACATTCCCCTACAAAGGCTCCAAACTCAGGGAGGCACTAAAGCCGACACTANAAAAAAAATTAAAATTAACTCTGGATAGAGATACCTTTTTTGAGAGACTCGAATAATATCACAGCGAAAAAATGGTATAAGATGATTAAATGAAATCCAGAGTTTCTAGAAAAATAAAGCAAGAAGTTGGTTGGGGAGATGGACTTATTCAATAAGAATGGAGAGAAAGGTTGAAGTTAACGAAGAAAGG
>NW_017726774.1:0-230 GCF_001865875.1 Lupinus angustifolius | reverse complement strand
AATAAATATTTTTCTAACAATACGTTTCATTTTTAATTTAAACAAAAAAATATTATTTATAAAAATTGTCTTATTCAAAGGTTCTCATAATCAATGAATCTACTCAAANTTATAGCTCCTCCAATAAATATTTTTCTAACAATATGTTTCATTTTTAATTTAAACATAAAAATATTATTTCTAAAAATTGTCTTATTCAAAGGTTCTCATAATCAATGAATCTACTCAAA
>NW_017726773.1:0-566 GCF_001865875.1 Lupinus angustifolius | reverse complement strand
TAAAATTAGATTTTATAGTAAAACATCCAAACAATGATCGCTTCACTTTAGACTTCGAAATCAACTCTACAAAATCTTGTTCATTGGCAAACATATTTTGCAAACACTGATTGAAACACTGGCCGAAATACATGGAAAAAGAGCAAAGACTGTAGTCAAATAAAATTCGGATAATAAATAATCACTAATACATATTAAATTCAATATTGCCTAAATAACTCAATAATTAAAAGGTTAGAATTAATGGGTATATAAATATAATATATATTATATTAGCTTAATGTAAAATATTAGAAATGGGAGAGAGAAAGAAAGTCAACAATATCAATTGTGACTATATATATATATAGTCTCGTAGTCAATTTAAATAATCATTATTTTACTTAAATAGAATAAATAAATTAATCACATACATGGATGTTAACAAAAATGGCATGATAAATGTCTCTCTCTATATGTTAGTGCAATTTTAAAATTGACATTAGAATCTATGTATCGTTGGTATAAATTTTTTTACACTATCAGCATATTATCCATATTAATTTGTATTATCTTTGTTTGAAAGT
>NW_017726772.1:0-1614 GCF_001865875.1 Lupinus angustifolius | reverse complement strand
ATATCTCATGATTCTTTTAATAGTTATATAGTGTGATTCTCTAGGTGATGATTGATATCTCGCACACAAGCATACACTGAACAATAGGTGGCAAGTAGAATTTTTTTTCATAACTAAAGTCTATTACGTCTAACTATATTAAATACTTTGCTTTTTTAATACTTTGTTTCTTTAATAATTTGTTTTTTAATTCTTTGTTTTTTAGTTTCCAGTCCCACGACTTATTTAATATAAACAAAAAATGCAATTTATTCTTTAAAATACATGTCTTGCAAATTTCTACGTACCATCAAGCACGTAGAGTAATATGATCATTTTATCTTTAACCAACCAAAAAAGGTTTTTCGCTCAAGATCAAGATCAAAAATTCAAAGAGGGGCTTCACCTCTATCAAGAAGTAGTGGCGCGGAAGAAGGGAGACGGAGAAGGTTTCATCCCAAAGGATTTTATAAGAGCCTGGAAGCAAATGGTACCTATTTTTTCTTCGCAAAGATCCCTGGAAGTCAAGGCATATCTTTTTAAGAGCCTGGAAGCAAATCATACCTCTTTTTTCTTTACAAACATCCCTGGAAGTCATGGCATATCTGATATGTGGAAAGTCTTTGCAAAATGGGGGAAAGAGGGTGATGTTTGTATTCCTCAGAAAAAGGATAAAAAGGGGAATAGATTTGGTTTTGTACGATTCTAACAAAATGATAGTGGATCACTCCTTCAAAAGGCCTTGAAGAACGTTTGGATAGGTAATTATGAAGTTCTGGTTAACAAACTCAGATTTGCCAGAGAAGAAGTCAAGGATGTATGTCGGGGTTCTAATGCTGATCGGTCTGGTTATAAGATGAGAGGCTCTAAGTAGACGGTAATGGCAGAAAGGTGGGATGTATCCCATGGAAGACATCTCTCTTGGACGGAGGCACTAATCAAAGGTAAAGTCGTTGTTATTCCTGATCACATGGATGGATGGAGAGGCTTGGAATTCAAAATTCTGAATGAAAAATTCACTGAGATGAATGAATTCTTCGTCGATGAACTTAAGTTTTACGAGGAGGCTGGGAACATAAGGAGCATCTTGCCTGGAGAAGGTGTGTTTTCAATTAGCGCTATCCCAATGGGTGGGAAGCTGGTTTTGTTGAAGGGAGATAGTTCGGAAGATATTCAAACTCTTGTTGATGTTGCTGAACCATGGTGTACCTCCCTCTTCTCGTCAATCAGAAGGTGGTCACCAACTCAAGTATCCACGGAAAGAGTGACTTGGGTTAGAGCATATGGTATTCCCCTTCAAGCTTGGTCAGAAGACTTCCTCACTCTCGTGTCAAAAGAGGTTGGCCAACTGATTAAGTTGGATATCCCAACGACTATGATGGAGAGACTGGATTATGCGCGTTTTCTGCTGGCTACTCAAGAAACAAAATTAATTGATGTGTCCCAAGGAATCAAGATCGGGGAGCATATATTCAATATTAGTTTGATGGAAGAGATGTTGGTGGTGGAAGCAGCAGAGAAGGAAAAGGGTGTGTCAGATGAATCAATTGACTCATATCCTAAGGAACCCAATTTTTGGCCAGAACCCTGTTCCGATTGGGGAAATGATTCAACTCATTGTGGGGAAGACGATGA
>NW_017726771.1:0-7342 GCF_001865875.1 Lupinus angustifolius | reverse complement strand
CGTGGAACTTAACAGTCAAAAGCTTAACGGTCATTTGGTAAAATCATATGGGAGTCTCCATAAAGATTCAGGGGCGAGAGGTGATGGTGACTTATCTTCCCGTTGTCTTATTGCAGTAGCGGATTTTGTGGAAGAAGTTAGAGAAGGAAAGCTTGTTTTGGGATCTTTGGACACTGCCATTCCAGAAAGGATTTTTGTTTCAAACTCTGGTATAAATACTGAAGGTAACAAAAATCAAGGGCGTAGATTGAGGCGGAGAAATAAGGCTGGTTGCATTGTTGAGGGAAAAGCCATTGAAAAAGGTAAGGGTTTAAAAATATCATATGTTGACCTTGGTCTCATTGGGCCAAGGGGACTTCTACCTAAGCACATTAACCCCTTAATTAAGAAGTCAAAGCGTAAAGCAGCTTATCATAGGAAAGTAAATCTATTGGGCCGAACTGGTGTTTCTAAGCATGGTTCTGCTTTTCCAAAAATCTCGGTGATTGGAGCGAAAAAATAGAGGATCGTCATCTTAGATTCGGATCCAAGTTTTAAAGATCATGGTGTAATTTCTTGAGAATCTCAGGATGAAGGAAGTGCTTCATCAAATGAAGATCATCATAAGGCTTTCAATTTATCAGTTTTTGATAAAGGGGGATCATCGAAAAAAGGAAGAGTTGAGGAATTGGGGTGCTCGAATGTGGTGCCATCTCCAAATCGAAGGCATGGAGAAGAGAAAAAGTTGCATGTTAGGAGGAAGAATCGCTTATCAATCAAGGAGTCTAGCGTTTTCCTAAACAATAAAGATGGGGACCAATGCCTGGATCATGAGGTTAGTAATTGAATCTCAGACTCCAACATTAATAGTGCAAATCGTCGTCTTCTAAAACGTGGGGAGGAACATGTGGAAAAAATATGGGATATTGGCAAAAAGATTGGGGTGTCTTTTTCGGGGGAGGACTCTGAAATGGTGCGAAGGATTCAAGGTTTGGAGGAAAGGGATAGGAATGGTGGTTCAAACACCATTGTTGGGGATGTGGGAGTGCTTACATGAATTGTGCATCCTTTAATGTGAGAGGGTTAGGGAGTCAGTTAAAGAGAAGAAGGCTGATGAGGTTGATTGCGTCGAATAAGGTGGATTTTGTCAGTCTACAAGAAACTAAGTTGGAAACATGTGATGATTCTTGTTGTGATAACATTTCGGGTAGTAAGGACTGTGACTGGAAGTTCAAATCTTCAATTGGCAGATTAGGAGGTATCTTGAGTATCTGGAACAATTTGAAATTTTCCAAAATTCAGACTATTCGGGGGAATGGGTTTCTTGCTGTCCATGGCATTTGGCTTCCAGGTCAATTCCCTTGCTGTATGATTAACATTTACTCTTCTTGTCTGCTTCGGGAGAAGAAGCAATTGTGGGAGGAGCTTCGTTTGTTAAAAATGCAGTTCGGTTTAGAGATGTGGTATTTTTTAGGCGACTTTAATGCAATAAGAATGGAGTCGGAAAGAAGAGGAGGCAATGGTGTTATAAACAAAAGAGAGATTTTCCTTTCTGATGAGTGGATTCGTAACATGGAACTTATTGACTTACCACTAACTGGCAGAAACTTCACATGGTTCCAACCTGGGAATTGTTCAATGAGCAGACTGGATAGGTTCTTAATTTCTCCAGAGTGGATTGCTAAATGGCCTGAGTGTTCTCAATGGGTGCTGAATAGAGACATATTGGACCATTGTCCTCTAATCCTTAAGCATTGACATCCGAAAAGACGTCCAACTCCCTTCAGATTTAATAACTGTTGGATTAGTCATGACGGGTGCCCTAAACTGGTGGCTGAAGTCTGGGAGGGTACAAAGCTTAGGGGTTGGAAAGCTTTTGTTCTTAAAGAAAAGCTTAAAGCCCTTAAATTGAAGATTAAAGTCTGGAACAGGGAGGTTTTTGGGAGCTTAGATAAAAAACTTGATGACTCGGTTTTGGAGTTTGGTAAGCTTGACTTACTTGGCGAGAGGATTAGCGAGAGGATTCAATTGAGCTCTTATCAGATCAATAATAGGAACCTTTTGTTAGCTGACTGGTGGAATTCAGCAAACATGAAGGAAAATCTTCTCTTTCAGAAGTCAAGAAGTCGCTGGATTCAGGAAGGGGACGCGAATTCAAGCTATTTTCATGCCTGCATAAATGGCAGAAGAAGAAGGAATCAAATTCTTGGAATTTCGATTGCAGGTGAGTGGCTTGATGAGGAGAACGACTTTGCTCTTAGGATCACAAAACATTTTCAGGATCAATTTTCTTGTGATGACCAGTGTCTTCCTACTCTTGATGGTATTGAGTTCAAGTGCTTATCGGATAGTGAGGCTACAACTTTGGAGTCTGATTTTACGGATGAGGAAATAAAGGGTGCAGTGTGGAGTTGTGCAGCCGACAAAAGCCCAGGCCCAGATGGATTCAACTTTGGTTTCTTCAGACATTTCTGGGAGACAATTAAGCAGGATATTACTATATTTGTGAAGGAATTCTAGGTAAGGGGTAAGCTACCAAAGGGGCTTAATGCATTCTTTATAGCTCTAATTCCGAAAATCCATAGTCATAATCGGATTCAGGATTATCGCCCAATTTCGAGTAGGGTCCCTCTATAAAATTCTCTCAAAAGTCTTGGCTGGAAAACTTAAAAAGGTGCTGCCATCTCTTATCTCTTCTACTCAGTCGGCTTTCTTGAGTGACAAAAACATCTTAGATGGCCCTGTTGTTTTAAATGAAGCGATTCACTCGGCGGAGAAACTTAAAAGTGGTTGTATTATCTTCAAAGTTGATTTTGAAAAAGCATACGATTCGGTTAGATGGGAATTTCTTGATTACATGCTAAGAAGAATGGATTTTTCGGTTGGTTGGAGAAAATGGATTCATACTTGCTTATCTTCGACGTCGATGTCGGTTTTAATCAATGGGAGCCCCGGTCCTCAGTTTTCTATGTCTCGAGGGATTAGTCAAGGAGATCCCATGACTCCATTCTTATTTCTTATCGTGGCAGAAGGGCTCTTGGGCTTGGTTAAAAGTGCTATCAATAAAGACTTGTTTTCTGGTTTCAAAGTGGGTGATGATCAGATTGAAGTCTCGAGTTTGCAATTTGCGGACGACACTGTTATTTTGTGCAAGCCTTTACCCATAAATTTCTGGACTATAAAAGCAATTTTGAATTGTTTTGAACTTGTTTCAGTCTCGAAGGTCAATTTTCAGAAATCTTCTATGATGGGCTTTTCAGTCTCAAGCAGTATCCTTGAGGCAGCAGCGGCTTTTATTCACTGCAAAGTTGGAAGCTCACCATTCAATTATTTAGGGATCCCAGTGGGAGCTAACCCGAGAAGAATTGCGACGTGGAAAGGTGTGATTGATTCGGTGGGGAAGCGTCTTGCAGGGTGGAAGTGCAGGCACATTTCGTTTGGTGGGAGGTTGGTGCTCATAAATTCAATTCTTTCGAGTATTCCAATTTATATGTTATCTTTGTATAAGGCTCCAAAAGCGGTGATCCAAAAAATTGAAAGCATGCAGAAAACGTTTTTGTGGGGAAATAAAAGAGGTGGGAAAAGTATTGCTTGGGTTTCATGGGTCAATGTTTGTAAACCTAAAAACTTGGGGGGATTGGGAGATAAAAATTTTTCTTTATTCAATGACTCTTTGCTGGTTAAGTGGACTTGGAGGAGATTGAATGATAATGGATCGTTATGGGGTTCAATTCTGAATTCCAAGTATGGTTCAGATACTAGGCAGTGTGCTCCAAACTTAGCCTCAGTTTGGTGGAAGGATGTTTGGAGAGTAACAAACCGTGATGGGAATGCAGGAAGCTTGTTCTGGGATCTCACATTGAAGGTTATTGGGAATGGTAGATCAACTTTGTTTTGGGAAGATGTTTAGTGTGGGAAACACCCTTTGATGCAGGTTTTTCCTAGGCTGTACGGATTAACGTCAAACAAAAAGATCCTGGTAGCAGAAGCTGGGATGTGGAATAATGGTAGTTGGGTGTGGGAGTTATCTTGGAGAAGAACAACTTTTGAGAGGAAGGACCTTTTAATTGTTGATTTGTACAATCACATTCAGAACCTTTGCTGCAATCCAACTGTGAAGGATAATTGGAAGTGGAGTTTGGAATCCTCAGGGTTATTCACGGTGAAATCTTTCTACTCTCAGCAGATTGGTTCGGTTTCTGTGCATGATGGAGTTCTTTTGAAGAATTGCTTGTTATCCTCTGCCCCATCAAAGGTTTGTTGTTTTATCTGGAAATTATTTAGGGGTAGAGTTGCAACAAAGGAGGCTTTGGTTGAGCGGAACGTTTGTTTAGGCCATCAAAACTTAAATTGTGTGTTTTGTTTACATCACTGTGAATCATTGGAGCATTTATTCTTTAGCTGTAATTTTGCTTTGGATGTTTGGAAACTTTTTTATCATTGGCTCTCACTGCCAATGAACTTTAGTGTCAACAGTGTTGATTCCTTTCAACACCATGATCTGCAATGCAACGGGGTGAAATGCAGAGATCCGTGGAGAATGCTCTGGTTTTCTGCTATTTGGTCAATCTGGCTTATGCGCAATGAAGCAATCTTTGAAGGGAAGAGGCCCAATATTAATAGGATTATAGAGTTGATCAAATTAAGATCTTGGTTTTGGTTCTCGGCAAAGTTTAGCAAA
The DNA here is from genome assembly GCF_001865875.1 of Lupinus angustifolius. NCBI lineage: Eukaryota > Viridiplantae > Streptophyta > Magnoliopsida > Fabales > Fabaceae > Lupinus > Lupinus angustifolius. Next base: position 2,682 of record NW_017726771.1, on the reverse strand, counting down.
CCAGGCAACTCTTTTATTCTCTGGTGTAGCGATCCTAAGTCTTGTATTAAGAGGGCTTGTATTCCTATTAATCAGTGACCTCTTTTTATTGTATTGGGTTAGCACTCCTTGTGCTTTTAAATACAATCTTTGCTTACCAAAAAAAAAATCTTAATTAGAGATCTAAAATTTGACTCAAGGTTTGTACTGGTAAGACCTCGTTGTCAACGTATAAATCACCATATTTGTTGATATTCTCCTTGAAAGAGACACAAGAAATGCACACATCAACTTGTCTTTGAAATCTGATTGTCTGGAAGCATCGCATGTTGTACGAGATCTTTAATGGTACAAGTGTTCTCCTACAAGCTGGAACCAAATCAGAAGCAGTGGAAGCACAATGACGAGGCATTACCAAAAGCATGTTGGGGAATCTAGCCACGACTCTATTGCTCTTATAAAAAAACAGATAAGCTAAAGCTGAAGAAATATCTCTAATGGATAGTAGATAATTCAAAAGTTATAAATAGTAAAGCTTTTCAAATAATTGGGGTGGTACTGGGTTAGTTTAGGAGTTAGATTTTAGAGGGGAAGAAAGAGAAAAGGAACGCTTGAAAGTCATCTCAGAAGTGTATTTAATGGCTCTCAAGCTTTCAATTTCACTTTTTCCCCTTCAAAATTCAACTCCCAAACTAACCCTAAATCAACTAAAGGGTTTCCTATTTCCAAACCAAGCCATGACTAATTATTAGACCAACCCACAGTCATTCTTCTTTAGAGAAATGTTCCAATGAAGAATGAATCTCTTCTTTTGATGTCCGAATCATGAAAATCCACTTCAAGGAAGAACAAAATGGGAGCATACATGTAGAGTATATATCTAACAAAATGGGAGCATGCTCAAAAATCACAAATTCATTATGAGTACATGTGCCTTAAACAAGGAATATCTAGAGATGTTAATTTCTTTGTATACACTCATATGTCTAACTAGAGATTTCAATTAACCTAAAAAATAGTTTAAATTAGTTTGATTTATCATTCAACCCTTTTCTTGTTTTAACATTTTCTATTTCAAAATCAACACAAGTTTTTAAAGCATACAAACTTTCCAATACATATGCCTTTATACACTATGACCACCATAGGTTTTGTTAAATGTTGTTGAATGACTATACTGTTAAATGCGAATTCTGATATAATGTTGCTCCATATTAAATATAAGTAAGTAAAAACAAATAAGGAGTATATATGCAACTCTTTCTGTTATAAAAAACTCACTCTTTCCCATAACACTATTGCACAATAAATCCTTCATCACTATGCCAAAATTGTCCTTTAATAGCATTTCATAGCGCTTCCAAGCACTATATGCTCGAGTGCCATTCAAAGTACCAAAATGCTTCTTAGAAAGCACTATCATATAGGTATCTTGATAACACTTCCTTCATAAGGCTCTATGTTAATTTCCTTAATCTTTATGATAATGTTCCTCTTAATAAGCTCCATATTTAGTCACATAGCAATGGATCTTTTATACTATCGCTTCAAGACTCACGAGTTATACATAAATTTTCATAAGGAGACATCCTTCAATTTCACATAATCAAACACTTACATCAATAAACCCCATATACTTTCCAAAATTAGTTACCTCATGTAGTTTCTTCACAATTATAACTTAGTACAAAATCAGGTCAAATAAACTTAGGTGGTTTACTTACGTCAAAACCATTATTCACTAGACAGAGACTAACTAAATGTTATAGGCTGAAATCATCTCCATTACTAGAATATGAAATAAATGAAAGTAATTAAATTTAATTACTTTGGAGTGCCAATTTTTTTGACAAAATATGGAGCTCCAATTTTCACTGAAATCTTGAAGCACTTGGACTAGATATGAGACTTCGGGAATTTAGTGGCACGTCTAGTATATGTCATTAGTAGACTTTGGGTGTTCATTAGAATGCCAAAACCAAAAAAGCTTGAGAGATAGAAAAACACATAGATTCTCACGAGATTTACATTTATCAATAACTCCTCATAATGAGAGAGTGTTAGAGAGAGAGGGAGTGAGGTAGGGCGTGTTTTCAGGGGAGGGGGAGGAGTGAAGGGAGATCAACAAAATAATGGAGTGAGGGGAGGTCACCAAAAATTCAATTCCTCACGAATTGAAAACAGCGGTGATAGGATTCGTTACAATCCTAAAGGTTTCTTCAAGTCTCTTCAATCAAATTGTACAACTTTTTTCTTCACCAATATTCGAGAGAGTCATGGAAATTCAGAGATGTGGGTTGTGTTTTCAAAATAGGGGAGTGTGGGATATGTATTATCCCCAAAAAAAGAGACAAGAAGGGTAATCGTTTTAGTTTTGTAAGATTCAAACAGTTAGATGAGGATGACAAGCTCCTAAAGGCACTCGAGCAAGTATGGATTGGGAATTACAAAATCAAACTCAACACTCCTAGGTTTAAAAGAAAGGAAGATTGGAACTATAAGGAAGGAATGTCATCAAGAATGATCCCACAATCCACTGGGATTCATTCTAAAGTTATTGTCAAGGATGAGAATCAGTTATCTTGGAAATAAGTTCTTCTCAAACAAAATCATACTCCAAATTCAATGAATGCATCAAAGAATAAAATACTCCAGTACACAGCCCCAAATGATCTAATGGCTTCTCTAAATAACCATTTGGTA
>NW_017726770.1:0-3290 GCF_001865875.1 Lupinus angustifolius | reverse complement strand
CTGTTGACTCGGAGGATGGGGAATGGTGGCCGGATTGTGAGAACGACGGTGTGGAGGCACCATCTTCGGTTGGTGAAGACGATGACGTGGCCAATGTTTTGGGTCCTCCGTACAAATGGCAGTCTGTCCTTTTTGGGGGTGTACAAAGGAGAATCAGGAGACACACTGAAAGTCACCCACCGTCAACTTTTATTATGCGGATTCAGAGGGAGAAGAAGACGTTAACACTAAAAAGGCATCATGGTCGTCTGGTGATGGGAAAGTGCATGCTATCTTGAGATTAAATGAGATTGAGGTTGGTACAAGTGGAATTGAGGAAACAACCGTGTGGGAGAAAGAAAGAAGTAGGAAGGGAAAAGGATCTCTTCACATTAACCTAACAGACATTGAGCCTAACTGTATTTTTGGACCCACTAAGGTTTTATTCAATAAAATTTTTAATCCCTTTCCTACCCTTGGCCCAATTCAGTTTAGTGAGGGAGTTCAACACGTGACGAGTTATGACAAGGTTTTACCTTCCCTTGATAATCACATGAATATGGGTGTTTTGGGCCTCCCATCAAGTGATTTTTGTGAAGAAAACAATGGAGAGGAACCGGCTTTGGGCCTACATATTAATTCTCCTCATGTTAGTAATTATTTCTCCCACAATTCTGTTGAAATAAGTGAGTCTGCAGGGGGAAAATTTGCTATCCCAATTCCCACATTGGTTTCAAATGGCAAAGGAAGGTATCAAAAAAAAGAAGAAATATTCAAAGGTTCCTTTAAATATGCATAATCCTATTCTTGCATCTATAAAGTCAAAAGGTGGTAGGAAGACAAATAGGAAGGTTCTAAAAGGGAAGGAAAACATGTGTTTGGTATTGGTTTGTCCGTTGGGACAAAAAATACACCAAAATTATGCATTGTAATAACGAGGAGCATGTTGTGGTTTCTAACTCTTTGCACAATAAACATAAAAAGATCATAAGTGGAGATAGAAATACACTGAAAATGTGGGAATTAAGAAAATTCTTGGGCGTTTCCTTCGAAGGGGAGGATAAGGTGATGATCAAGAGAATTGAAGGCTTGGAGGAAAGGGATAGGATTGGTTTTACCAATTCTAACCAAAGGGAAATGCAAGATAATCAATGGATTATATTTCTTTAAATGTGAGGGGGTTGGGGAGCAGTGTAAACAAAAAGAGGTGTTAAGGAGTTAATAAAAAATAATAATGTAGATTTTATTGGTCTTCATGAAACTAAGTTGGAAGACTATAATGTGAATTTTTGTGTTAGTCTTTGGGAAAATAATGACTGTGACTAGGACTTTAACCCTTCGGTTAGAAGGTCAGGCGGTACTCTAAGCATTTGGGACAATAATAAGTTCCAAAAAATTAATTCTTACTCTGGTAATGGTTTTCTAGCTACTGTTGGAAATCGGCTAGATGGTCAGTTTGAAAGATATCATTTGGTGTTGTTTTGGTGATTTCAACTGTATTAGAAGTGAGCCTGAAAGGAGAGGATCTACTGGGGGAGTTGTAGTAGGGATTCTCAGCTCTTTAATGATGGATTAGGGGGATGGAATTGGTGGATTTTCCACTAATTGGGAGAAATTTTACTTGGTATCAATCTGGAAGTGGTGCTATTAGTAGACTTGATAGATTCCTCCTATTAGCAGGGTTGTTCTTGAAGTGGCCAGACACATCTCAATGGGCCATGAACAGGACTTCTCTAATCATTGTCTGATCATCCTCATGCAAAGGAAGGTGGAGAATGGGCCAATTCCCTTCTAGTTCAACAATTGTTGGCTTAACGATCATAGCTTTGCAGGTTTGGTTTCTAATTATTGGAATGAAGACTCTATTTTTGGGAGGAAGGCTTTCATTGTGAAGGAGAAATTAAAAGCTTTGAAGGAAAAACTAAAGGTGTGGAACAAGGACTCTTTTGGGTGTCTTGATTCAAAATTGCGGCAATAGTCACTTGCTATTCAGGAGCTGGATATAATTAGAGAGAATTCGGCTTTGAATTTTGGTCAATTTCCTCTCTCAAAAATCTTACGGTTGATTGGTGGGAAACTGCAAATATGAAGAATAATTTGTTGAGACAAAAATCTAGATGCAAATGGTTGAAAGAGGGGGATGCAAATAATAGCTATTTCCTTCTTGTATTAATAATAGAAAGCGAAGGAACCAACTTAGGGGTATCTGGATTAATGAGGTATGGTATGAGGATGATTCGACTATGAGAAGGGAGATTACAAATTACTTCCAAAATTTGTTTTCTTCTAGCTCCATGGTTAAGCCAAAATTGATTGGTGTAGAGTTTTCGACTCTGAATGATAATCAACGATCTTTTTTGGATACTGTGTTTTTGGAGGAGGAAATTAAATTGGCGGTTTGGAGTTGTTCTGGTGAAAAGAGACTGAGGCCAGATGGTTTTAATTTCAAATTCTTTCAAGAATTTTGGGAGGTGGTTAAAAAAGACATTATCCTATTTATTCAAGAATTTCATGCTAATTGTAAACTCCCAAAATGTTTGAACTCTTCTTTCATTACCTTGATTCCGAAATTGAAGGTTCTAGACAGAATACAGGATTACAGACCGATTTCTCTAGTTGGATCTTTGTATAAAATTCTTGCAAAGATTCTAGCAGCTAGACTTAAATGTGTAATGGGTTCATTAATCTCTCTATCTCAATCAGCTTTTATTCATGATACATATATTTTGGATGCTCATGTGATAATTAATGAAGTTATCCATTCAGCGAATAAGGATAAGGATGGTTGCTTTTTGTTTAAAGTTGATTTTGAGAAAGCTTATGACTCAGTGGATTGGACTTTTCTGGACTTTATGCTTACCGCTTTGGGTTCCCAGTAAAATGGGGGAATTGGATAAATGCTTGTCTTACCTCGACCTTTATGTCTGTGTTGTTTAATGGTAGTCTAGCGGACCATTTTTCTATCTCAGGAGGTATTCGATAGGGAGACACAATGGCACCGTTTTTGTTCCTCATGGTGGCGGAAGGTTCTATAGGGTTGGTTGGAAAGGCCAGGTCTAATGGTGCATTGGAGGACTACAAGATTGGTGGAGATGGTGTAGAAGTTTGTGATCTACAATTTGTTGATGATACTATTATTGTGTGCAAACCTTCACATAAAAACCTTTTTTTGCTTAAAGACAATTCTTAGATGTTTTGAGTTAGCTTCGGTTATGAAGGTCAACTCCAACAAGAGTTCTCGTTTTGGTATAAGGTTGTCGGATTCAACTATTTCAGCAGTGATAAACTTCTTATTTTGCAAGATTGACTCT
>NW_017726769.1:0-4100 GCF_001865875.1 Lupinus angustifolius | reverse complement strand
TAACTATGTGGTTAAAACTTCCTACTTGGCTCAATTGGATCACTAACACTCTCATATAGATAAAGAGTTACAAAATTGCTAGATTAACCGTTGCCCTCAAATATTTGTTGTTTTGTCTGGAAACTCATAAAAAGAAGACTACCAACTAAGGATGAATTATTTAAAAGGAATATTCTTGTGAAGGTGGATGATTTGGTTTGCACTTTCTGCCATAATCATGTTGAATCTATTGACCATCTATTCATATCTTGTGACTTTGTTTCAAGTATTTGGAGAGATTTTTATTCTTGGTTACTCATCCCTGTTATAAATCATTCTTCAACTTTACACTCCTTCAAGCTTCATGATTCGCTTCGTGGTGGTAGATGTGTAAAATTATGGAGAATGCTTTGGTTTACGGTGGTTTGGTCTGTGTGGATTATGAGAAATGAAGTGATTTTTTTGGACAAGACCCCAACTTATGTGCATCTAATTGATCTAATTCAATCTAGATCTTGGATTTGGTTCACTTCTTTTGTTTCTAATAATGCTTTATCTTTTGAAAATTGGTGTATGGATCCAAAACTTTGTATACGACTTTTCTCTACAAAGTTAACTGTTTGATCTCTCTTGTATTGGGTGGGCACCCCTTGTGCTCGTTATTATACAATTTTCCTTTATCAAAAGAAGAAAGATACAAACACACAGAATGAACACCCAATAGGTCTCCCTCACAGTGGATTAGATGTGTGTATTTTTCTTTTACACCAATAACATATGAACAAATACATAAGCATATATAAATATATAAATATAAACAAACATGAACAAGAGCATCCCTCTGATATCAATTGGAACTCCAAAGTAATTAAATACGCAATGAGACACATGTTTGACATGATGGAACCATGACACTGATACAACAATCCTTACATTGTAGCATATGCTAATAAACTAATATAGCAAGCTTGGTACTTGTTCTTGAAGAAAGAAATGGTTGGATTGATAAGTGAGATATTATATGAGAATAGAAAAAAATGTTTTATGTGTGGTAGAGGTGTCTTCTTGCAAGGGCAGTTCCTCTAGTTCTCAGTTATGGGTACATGTGGGAGAACGAATTCACATAATAACTCTAGTATTTCAGATGAAGCTTATATATTTTGTTCTCGTATGATATATGCTTCACCCGGAGATTCAAATTGCGGATTAGATCATATGATGTGGCAAAAATATTGTGGTTGTGGTGACGGCATTAAGTTGGAACACAGCCGTATCAGATCGCATCAGACATCATCAATTTCAAAAATAATTTTTTACTCACAAAATAAGGCACACCACAATAGCTGCAATCACACTAATCATAATCGTAACTGCAATTATGACTGTAACCATAATTTAAAACACTTGCTTCACCCAAATTCTAGAAATTGTGTGTTAGAGGGTGAGTCCAAGGATTAGAAAATTGGTTGACTTTTTTTTGAGGATGATGATGTGATTTGTTATTGGGTTTTGACTTAAAGTAAAAATAAATGGTTTTTTGGTAAATGGTAAGAATCAGAATCAAGGCAGAATGTGCTCTTAGTGCCATTATTATTATATAAAAATGAAAGGAATAAACTGAGGGCGAGCAACTTGATTGAAGGAAAAGAAACCAATTCCTAACAATCAATATCTCTATTATTACATTCTCAAACTCTCTAACCTTCACTCTCTAACCTTCACTCTCTATCTCCTACTATGTTACATCATTTGCATTCACCTTCCTCTTGTCATGATTAGCTTCAGGTAATCAAACATTTTTTTTTGAATAAAATTGATGTTGGAAGGTTGGTTGCATGTATCGAAGACAAAATCGCTCGTGGGAAATGAATATCATTTTAATATTTTCAGCAATTAGCTTTTCATTATCTTTTTAGTATCTTTTAATTATATTTTCAGTATCTTTTAGTATTTTTGTTTAGTATTTAAACACTTTTAGGGATGTAGCCATGTGAAACATATTATTATCATTAATAAAATTTGAGAGTTTTCTCTTTCTAGTGGATTCTAGAGTTTATCTATTAAGTTTGAGCTTGCAAACTTGTGTTTATTATTCTAGGTTTGACGCTTTTTTTTTATCAGCAAAAGGTAAGATTTTATTAAGAGAAGAAATAATTACAAGAGAAAAAGAAGAGGAGAAAAAAAAGAAAAAAAACTAAAAGTCATTACAACACAGGATCAAGACAAAAAAATGGGATTTTCTATCTAGTCCAAAAAAGTGATCTGACCTTTGCTCCCCTTCCCATTGATCCAAAGCCAAGAAGTAACCCTAGCAGACTCAAAATTTTTCTCAAGAGTGGGTTGCACTGAATTAAATATAAAGTCATTCCTAGACCTCTAGATAGCCCAAATAGTAATGAGCCAAATGATATTCCAATGATTCAAATAACGTCTGTGTGGTATCATGCACATGTGATTGGTAAAATGATGAATTGGCTGAAGAGGAAGAGTTGTGTGAATTTTCAACCAATTATAAATAAGCTGCTAAACTGAATAAGTAAAGTTACATGAGGAGAAAAGATGTTGAGAATTTTCATCTTGGTCATGCAAAAAGGACATAAGGTTCCCGCTCCAGGTGCAATAGAAACTCCCCTCTTGAGAAGAGCATCAATAGTGGGGATCCGATCCTGAAAAAGTCTCCACGCGAAAGCTTTTACTTTTAAGGGAGCTTTTGACTTCCAAAGCATACAAAGATGGTTAATATCACGAGTTGAAGGTTGTTGATGATGCTAAAAGAGAAGGTCATAAGCATATTTGACCGAGTATAGGTTGGATTTGTCATGGCGCCACTCCCAAGAATCAAGAACGTTTTCCTGGACAACAGTGTTTTGAATTACCTGCAAAAACATTCCAGTTAGATCAATTTCCCAAATAAAAATATTATGTCTCCAAGAAATGTTCCAAACCCAATTTCCTTCAAACCAACTTCCTAACTCACTAATGTGGGCGTTCGGATTAACACTGAGAGAATAAAGTCTTCTAAACCTAGAGAATAGATTAATTGGGCACACCTAGTTATGATGCCAAAATCTAGTCGAAGACCTATATCCAACACGACGAGTAATATCTTCCCAAAACCAATGATTGTTATCAGACCCAGTAGGATAAAGATTACTGAGATCCCTAGCCCAAAAAGATTTGGTAGTAGAAGAAGACCAAGGCTCAATCTCATTAACATTAGCAAAATTCTGACCATACTTAGAACACAAAGCTTTACACCACAAACTATCCTTCTCAGTGAGCATACGCTAGTTCCATTTCCCAAGAAGGGCAAGATTGAAGAGATGAATATCTTTAACGCCTAACCCACCCTTTGACTTAGGCGTGCACACCTTGTCCCATTTAACCCAAGGGATCTTTCTATGACTCTCAGTCCCACCCCAAATAGAATCCCTCTGAATTTTTTGGATCGAACGAATAACACCAACAGGAGCTTTGTAGAAGGACAAATAGTAAACAGGGAGAGTTGAGAGGACAACATTAATCAAGATGAGGCGACCCCCAAAAGAGATCTGATTCAAATTCCACGAAGATAGTCTAGTACGAATCCTATCAATAAGAGGTTTCCAAGTGGCACCACGATGATGATTCACACCCACATGAATCCCTAAATAAGTGAAAGAGTTAGGGGAGAGCTTGCAATAAAGGGAATTTGCCAGACTTTGTATATGGTCCTCAATCACATTTATACCAAGTAATTTGCTTTTGTTGAAGTTAATTTTAAGACCATAAGAAAACTCAAACAACCGCAAAATACTTTTCATAGCCCAAATATTTTGATCAGTGCAGTCACCAATTACAATTGCATCATCAGCAAATTGGATCATAGGGACATCAATATGGTCAATGCCCACCTTATAGGGAGTGAAGAGACCTTGAGAGCTAGCTTCACGCATGAGACCAGACAAACCTTCGGCCACAATAAGGAAGAGGAAAGGGGAAAGGGGGTCTCCTTGGCGCAGACCACGTTGGAGATGGATATCCTCCGTAAGGCTACCATTGACCAAAATACACGTTGTTGTAGTAGTCAAACATTCCATGATCCAATCCCTCCACTTCTGACAAAACCATAAATGAGACAT
>NW_017726768.1:0-10861 GCF_001865875.1 Lupinus angustifolius | reverse complement strand
CAAGCACTTGCCGTAATCTGTTAGCGAGCAACTTAGCCAGGATTTTGTATAAGCAACCGATGAGAGAAATTGGTCTGTAATCCCCAATCAGATGAGGATTAGATTTTTTATGGATTAAACATATGAATGAGGAATTGACACTCTTAGTAATTTTACCATTAGCATGAAAATCGCGAACCATTTTGATGATGTCATCCTTCATGATATGCCAGAAAGCTTTGATAAATTTAAAATTAAACCCATCAGGTCCAGGACTCTTGTCGCCCTCACAGTCCCAAATGGAGTTTTTAATCTCCTCCTCATCGAAATTTGAAATAAGCGAAACATTACCCGGAGGATCTAATTGGCTGAAAGAGATGCCAGACAAGGTCGGACAATTCTTGTTGTGTTTATTAAAAAGGTTCTCAAAGTGATTACGGATCCCTTGTCTGACACCATGAACATCTTCAATCCATTGCTTGTGAATATTTAGCCCGTGAATAGAATTTTGCCTCTTCCTATGATTCATGAGCCCGTGAAAAAATTTAGAGTTAGTATCACCTTCCTTGAGCCATTTAGATCTAGATTTTTGGAAAATAAGGTTTTGTTGGAGAGACTGAGGGCGCCAAAGATCCCCCCACAGCTCCGATCTAATCCCGAGATCCTCTTCAGAAAGGTCCATAGTTTCACTCTTGAGGTCAAGGTCATGAATCCCCGTAACAGCCGAATCAAAGTGTTTGAGTTTCTCTTTAATAACAAACATACTTCAGCAAGAGGGAGAAAACTCATTCCAGTTTTGCTCAACAAAATAAACAAAGTCTTTATCTTCAAACCAAGCATCAATAACCCTAAAAGGTTTTGGCCCCCAGTCTTGATAATTATCATAAAAGACAATCAGGCAGTGATGAGAGACCTGGCACTTCAACCCTTTCTGGACCAAGGAAGACCATTTAGTAGCCCAAGAGGGAGAGATCAGAAATCTGTCAAGACCACTCATAGTTTTGCCATCGCCTTTAACCCAGGTGAATTTTATTCCAGCAAGGGGGAGGTCCAAGAGATTCATGTTAGATATGAAAGTATTAAAATCTTTAATTTCCTTAAGACGCCCATGGTGAACACTTCCTTTTCGCTCCTCAGGTAACTTAACCGAATTAAAATCACTAGTGAGACACCACAAATTAATGTTAGAGTTAAGCTTCCTTTGTTCAAGCTCATACCAAATCTCTTTCTTCTCAATATTAATACGAGGATAATAAATATTAACTAGAACACAATTCTCATTTGAAACAGAACACTTTCCGGTGAACCCCAGGAAACCTTTCCCACTTTTAATGGAAGTTATATGAAATTTATCCATCCTGCAAATACTAGCCAATCCTTTGTGATTCCGACTACATCAAGTGACACTAGAGCAGGTTTTCTCATTTGTCTTTTCATAGCATAAACAACCATGGGAGATCAACTAGTGACCAGAGCAGATCTTCAGCATATTACCGTAACTTTTACCACAATCCTAACTGCTTTTACTAAACAGTTGGCGACTTTAAATCTGGTTATGAACAACGCCACCAACAAGAACTAATGAATAAATAAGGGAGGAGAACCACATAGGATTCCACGCGGTGGAAACAATAATCACGATGTTATTGCGAGAGACTCGAGTTCTGAAGAAGAAGAACCATATAAGGAAGATATGTTAACCATGGAACTCGGCAGTATAATCATGACTAATGAGTGATTGAACTATGGGAGTTGAGGAGTTTCTGGATTGGCAAATTGATATTGATAGATTCTTCAATGTCATGGGTGTCCCTAAGAATAAACAAGTTAAGATGGTGGCGATCAGATTGAAGAGCATTGTTGTTGTGTGGTGGGATAAGCTTATTGTTTATAAGATGTATATTGACTGTGTTCATGGAAAGAAAATTGTGACAAAGTACATCAATGGCTTAAAGTGCTCTTTATAGGAGAAGATGGGTTGTAGGTTGTATGGGTCTTGGATAAGGCATCTTGTCTAGCTTTCAAGGTTGAACTGATAGACAAATCCCCTCAAAATTTCTCAGTTTTTAGAAGGTATACTCTACAGAATAACTTCGTGTCAACAAGCGATGGGTAGAAGAACATAGCAGCCAAGGATCACAACTCTGGAAATAAAGGGGCCAAAAACTCTAGCGGTGTGCAAGAGAATAGGCCACCCATCCAGAAACCAGCTAACCCTACATGAAACCAACATGTGATAAGTGTTTCCATTGTGGTTGACAAGGTCATATATGCATTGTTTGTCCTTCTAGAATAATTATTGCCATTCTGAACGAGGAGGATGAGGAGGAAGAATAGGGCAATGAGTATGAAGGAGTACATTTTGCTGAAGAGGAGTCTAAGGAAAGGGTAAACTTTGTGCTTCAAAGGATCTTGTTTCCATCCAAGGAAGAGGGACAACAGAAGAACTTGTTTCGAACACACTGTTCTATCAAGAACAAGGTGTGTAATTTGATCGTGGATAATCGAAGTACTGAGAATCTAACTTATGTTTATCGTTCTAGGTTTGGCGCTTCCCTATCGTTTGTGCTTCCAACTAAATAAAAACTACCAGTCATGTATTTTATTAGTAAGAAAAAGGTAGACTTTCAAGTTTCATATTCTCTCTCTTATGTTTTATTGTGGTGCCTTTTTCCACATTTTTATGTTTTTTTTTTGTTTTTTTGACATTTTTGCACTTTTAACATTTTTAAACATAGACGATACAAAATTAGGTGCTTACCACCAAATGTTATAATCTAACAATAAATTGTTGGTCTAGTGGTGTGTTAGATCCCCAAGATGACCAAAAGCTCAAGAGTTCAAATCTTAGGAGCCACACTTGTTGAGAGTGACAGTCACACATCACGAAAGAGATTACTCCATTCTCCAAAACAGTGTAAGGATACCTTAGTAGTACAAAAAATGTCATAATCTACATTCATTGCTAAACTCTCAAATACTAGAGAAGGTTTGGGTTCAAATATTAAATTAGAAACCACAAAGAAAAGTCTTCAACTCCATGCTCCCAAGCTAGAAGATTTAGCTTTCACACCCAATTTTTTAAAACCAAACTTATACAACTCAAAATTAATTAACCATCTAATAAATGAAACTCAAAGTGTCATTTTTTTAAGATTCAAATAATAAATTAACTGCTCACAACACGAATATGATACTTTTAAGATTATAAAATATTTTCGTCTTAAACTCGATATTCAGATATAAGGAATAATTTACCAATCCAAATTAGACGCAACTTATGTAAACCAATTGCATAAAATAAAATGACATAACCTAAAATCCAACATAATTATATCATAAATAACATAACAACTGACAAACACCTCACAACCACATATATGTGTCATCCAAACAGGATTCATAATCCATAGCCTGTGTAACAAATGCCTCATAAATACAATCATAAATTGAAATATGAATTTAACTCAACGTAACTAACACAATAATTATAGAGAGCATAAATCCATAGAGATGTACAAAATCAACACTTAATGATGAATAAGACTCTTCTCCCTTACTGAAGGAACAAAGATTCTCTCCATTAATGGAGAGGTAAGTGCTTGATTTTACATATGTTTTTATGGACAAAAGTGTTATTACATTGTATATAAAAGAATAAAAGTGTCTTACCATGTCATTGTTTTCTTTGTTTTTTTGTAGCAATTGTCTCTCCATAAATGGAGAGGATCCTTACTCTTACTGAAAGTGTTGTGAACTAACAAAAAAAAAGTAACATATTGTCGCGCCCGAATTTTCGGTAGCACAACTTTGTTTAAAGTCGCCACTACATTTTATAGTTAAAAATGTAGAAAAATCTTGTAAGCCCAATTTCCTTGGGCTTTTGGATTTTTGATATCCAGGTTCGGGAGTCGGTTACAAGGTAGGAAAGGTATTAGCATCCTACTCATCCGCCTTAAGCAGTACCCTTCATTAAAATGTATGACTTTATTGCTATTATTATTATTATTATTATTTTATTAAATTATTTGATTAATTAACTAATTATTATGAAGAAGAAAGTTATTTTTTATTATTACGCCTGACAAGATTGACCCCGGTCCTACGTATCCCTTTAAGGGAATCAAGGCTTACGTAATTCTTTAAGTAGAAAATTGTTTATTGGTTGCATGTATTTTAATTAAAGAAAATATATTTTTTAGTCAAAAATATATATTTTGTAAGTTTTGTTTATTATAAAAAAGTTTTTTTTATTTGGTTAATTTTATTACATAAAAAATTTGGAGTTAAATTGATTTTGAGATTTAATCGATTGAAAAGAAGCGACGTAGCGCGACCTTTCGAAGATGATTTGAGAAGAAAGAGGCATCCGATGTGACCTTCTCCATCTTTGATTAAATCTCAAAATTATTTTATATTTTAAAAAGTATTTGTTGTATGTTTTATTTATAAAAATGTTCAATTTTTTCATTAATCACTTCCAATTACTTATAGAAAAGAATTTTTATAAGTTATAAAAAAGATATGGTTAATTGATGGATAAAAAAATTAAATTTTGCAAATTACAAACTTTATTTAATTACAATGAGAGAAAAAATTTATTGACTTCTAAAATAAGTCATAAAAAGGAAATTATTATTAGTTATACTAAAGGGATTTTGACCCTTTTTGTTATTATTACTTAACGTAAATAAAATTAGTACTTATTATTTTAAAAAATTATTTAGTATCTTCACTTACTATCACAAAAATATTATATAAATTTTCATTTGGTAAAATATGGTTATTATTTTCAAAATAATTTAAATTGCCTTAGAAACAAAGGAGTGATAGAATTAATACATGTATGGGAAATAATCATGTGCAACAGGGAGCAAAGTAAGCGTTTACATGTCGCACAGGGAGTGGCTGAAAGGACTTCGCTCTAAGAACTGTGCCACGTGGCAGGCTGCGGTAGGCTCTGCCTGGAGGTGCACAGAGTCTAGGGTGCACACAGGTGTACTGAACCATTGCTGAAGAAGGACGCTAATCCGCTACAAACTAGTCCACAAACAGAGATTGCACCCGCCCACGTGTCAGCGTCAGAATGGATGGAAGATGAGCACACCGCGTGGAGTCTAAGCACAACCACACTGGAACTCTACCTGGGAATGGGGTGGTTGGTTTGTATGTGCATGCGTCTATTTGTGACAATATGGACTCGCGTACGTGTTAGTTTCTGGTTGGCTCCAGTTACTAGTCAACATAATGGACGTGATGAAGACTGATCCAATGGCAAGAGCGATGGGTGCACACTCCTTGCAGTGGTCTGCCCACACTGGATTACGTACTTTCTCCTCTTCACAGTTTTCAAGGCAAATTTCTTCCATCTCTTTTTTTGCCTTTTTTCTTAACTATTTTTGGAACAAGAAGAGAACCCCTTAACACTAACTAAACACCTCTATTTATAAATTTTTTAACCCTAACTTAATCATAAAAAATTGCTAACAAAATTAATTTCCACTAACCTTTAATCCCATATTAGTAGGCACCCACCAAGTCAGATTTGACTTGGTGTTTTATTATTTTTTAATTTATTATTTTTATTTTCTCATTTAATAAAAGGCATTTGAAATTGGTTTATGTATTTATTTATTTTTATATATCCGAATTAATTCACAAAAAATAAATAAAAATATTTTTGAACATGTATAAATTATTTTAAAATTTTATTTTGGAAAACCTAAATTTAAAAAGATATTTTCTTGTTTATTTGGAACTTAAATGAGATATTTAGAATGTCTCATTTATTTTATTTATTTTTTATAAATTCGAATTTATTATTAAAATTAATAGAAATCTTTTTCATTATATTTTATTTATTTTATAATATAAATTCGAAAAAATAAATATAATAAATAATAAAAAACATTTTTTATCCTTTTTATTTTAAATCATTATAGGCTTTTTTAGGGTCTATTTTAATTTAATTCTTTTTTCTTATTTTTAAATTTTTATTAACCTAATCACTTAGATTTAGGAACCTTAACAACATTGATTTGACTTTCCTATTTAATATTATTTGTTTAATTTTTTTTTAAAAATTTTTAGGCTTTATTTGGGCCGGACAGAAATAGGTGTTCACAGTTGCCCCTCTTTACTTGTTACTTACCTGATAGCAAGTAAACCAAGGTTTGAGAGATATCATGGTAAGTGACCAGTAAAGAAATGAACGCTATTTTTGTTAAGACTTAGAAAAAGGTTGTTGGGAAAGGTACCAAATTTGATGAAGCAGATCGAAGCTCTACTGGTGGAGCAGGGATTTGTTGAGGCAGTTCCCGCGCTTGCCGTGATGAACCAAGGATTTGTTGAGGCAGTTCCCGCGCTTGTCGTGATGGACTAGGGACTTATTGATAGCAGTTCCAGCGCTTGCCGTGATGGACCAGGGATTTGTTGAGGCAGTTCCCGCGTTTGCCGTTATGATTCGGGGGATTTGTTGAGGCGCCCATGCTGCCAAATCGATTCAGGGATTTGCGGAGGCACCCATGCTGCCAAAAGGATTCAGGGATTTGTTGAGGCACCCATGCTGCCAAAAGATTCAGGGATTCGCTGAGGCACCCATGCTGCCAAAACGATTCAGGGATTTGCTGAGGCGCCCGTACTGCCAAAACGATTCAGGGATTTGCTGAGGCACCCTTGCTGCCAAAAGGATTCAGGGATTTGCTGAGGCACCCATGCTGCCAAAAGGATTCAAGGATTTGCGGAGGCACCCATGCTGCCAAAAGGATTCAGGGATTTGCTGATGCACCCATGCTGCCATAATGGAGGTTTTGGTGTGGAGCTAGAAAATTCACTTGCATAATGTAATGTTTGCACTCATTGTTAATGCAGACATTGTGTATAAATGTATATTGAGATGTATGATATGCAATTTGTGGTTTGTTTGTTTGTTTATGGTTATATGCAATGCAATAATTAGTTTGAGCTTATTGGAAGAATAGTGTATGGATGCATGTTTGAATACCTAGTTATATGCAATGAATGATTATGCTATTTTTTGTTTTTGTTTTTTCTATAATGATTGATATATGAATGTGACTATGCATTGATAGGTATAATTATGCTTTAATGTATGTATGTCATGTATGATACAAATACTATATATTTTGTTTGAATGGAATGATGAGTAAGACTCATGCACAAATGTTCTTATGCATCACTTATATATATATATATATATATATATATATATATATATATATATATATATATATATATATATATATATATATATATATATATATATATATATATATATATAAGTGATGCATAAGAACATTTGTGCATGAGTCTTACTCATCATTCCATTCAAACAAAATATATAGTATTTGTATCATACATGACATACATACATTAAAGCATAATTATACTTATATATGTGTAGATTTGCATAGAATTTCTCTCAAAAGCGTTGATGCTTTTTGTAACAGCAAAAATTGTCTCAGTGTGCCTGTTAGGAACTCTTGTCTTCACTAGGAGGCTACAACTTAGATTCTCCAACAAGTTGCTCCAGTTTAGGTGATTGGTGATATGCAGTAGCAAGTCTTCAACTTGGGGTGTTCATTTAATTTTCCTTAATTTTTGCCCAGAATACCATATGTAGGCATCTATGGTGAATTCTCTCATTTTATTACAATCTCAAGTCGCCTTTGTAGGTTTTCAACTTAAGACCCCTCACCTTTTTCTAGGTTACCTATGTGGGTTTTCAACCTAACGCTCTTTCTTTTCCTTCTTTTTTTCCTTTTTTGTCTTTTTTTTTCTTTGAACACCCCTAGATGTCTTAACTCAATAGAAAGTAGAAGTTTTGAACAATTAGTCGTTCTTTCTTCAAGAGGCTTGATAATCTAAGATCTTTCTTGTGTCTGATTGAGAGATCTTAACTTCTTGTGATTTTTACAATTATGAGAAATCACTTCTACATTGCTCCAGTTTTGGCTTCTTCTGACTTTCCACTACAAAATGTGATCAACACCAAAATTTGCCCCAGTTTGGTCTTCTTGTGACTTTCCGCTGCCCCAGTGTGAGATAATCTGAGTCATATCCATATTGATTTGGTAAGCTTAGATTGTCAAGTTCTAGGCCATGAATCATCTTTAAACCTGCCCCAGTTTGAGAAGCTTCCAATTTTCCTTCGCCTTTGTTGCTCTTTATTTCATGCATAACTTTTTTAAAACAATGATCATGCAAATTTTGGTAAGTGTTTGGGATATGAGTGGTGATATGGTAGTGATGATAAAATTTAGGTTTAGCTTGGGTAGATATGGTGGTGATGATGGTGATAGAATTCAATTTAGGTTTGCTAATGTAGATGTGACGGTGGCTATGATAGAATTGAATTTGGGTTTGACTTATGAGTGATGGTGAAGTTATGAAGGATAGATGATTGAGCTTTGATTATGGTTGATGATATTTAATTTTTGTTTGAGCTTGTGCTGATATGATGATGGTGATAATAAATTTTAACTTATGCATTAAAGATGAGATATTTTATCAAAATTTTATGAGACTTGTGGAGTCAACATGTTTTTGTATTGATGCACATCTTAGGCAAATAAGTCTTCAACAAGGTCTTTTTATGCTTATATCGTGGCTAGGCTAAGGGTTTTCAGGAAAAGGATATAAGGCTCAAAGTTTGTGTTTTCCATATCCATCATTCACCTTTCTTCTTTATCCTATTTTCAACATTTTTCAAACATGACATTGAACTATTAAAAGAATTTTTCAGGTTTTGATAAGGATGACCTATGATTAAGGCGATAATTTTTCTTGAAGGGTTCCTTTTGTGATCATTGATATTGCACTTTTGCCTGAGATATTAATTGAGGATTCTCAGCGGTCTTTTTTTTTACTTTTTACGTCTTCTTTTTTTTGCACTTAAAGCAAAGAACGTTTTTTGTATTTTCTTATCCCTCGGTCACATGATTGATGTAAAAGAATATTTTTCTTTAATAATTGAATGTCAAGGAAAACTGTTGAAAAGCTACCTTCCCTGGGCTATTGAAATATTGAGGGTTATTCAAAAATTATCTCCTTTCATTATGTCTGGGCTCAAATGGGGTGACTAGGGATATCTTCAAGATGTTTTGGAATTACAAAAAATGACTTGTGTCATTAGAAACATTTGCTTGAAGATGTACATCATTTTTTTTATTCTTACATTTGAATCATCCTCCATTTTACTTTTGAATCATTTTTTCAATCAAATATCTCATATTAATGCATAGATTAATTTTATTTGGGTTTATTTGGTTATGTGTTTTTTGGATAAATATGGTGAGTGGAGTTAGGACGGTGAGGTATAAGATGGTGAAATTTGCATGATCAATGCATTAGTATATACTTATTAAAAAATATGCATTTGAAAGTAAATTTTTCTCAGTGAATACTTGAATGGATTAACCTTGACTGTGGTCCTCAAGTGAAGAGAATTTTTCAGATTGGTCTCCAACTTTGTTGGTATTGAAGATAATGCATTATCGAGTATGGATTCAACCACAAATTGAGAGTTCTCTATCTTCTTGAATGTCTTCAGTTTCAATATTGATGACTTTCAGTCGAGTCTAACAGACTTGTTCTTAAAATTAATCTCCCATTTATGAGTGTCCTTAGCAGTGAGATCATGAAATGTATTAAAAAAACTGATTTCTTATTGATGCATGATATGCATGAAGTGAATTTTTTATCATGTTACTTTGAATTGAGATGCAACTTATTACTCAAAATGATGCATGGAATTATCTTTTATAGTACATGAGACTCTTAGAAAATATAATTTATGATGTATAGATGGTGCAAGGATTCAAATCTTTTTATGATGCATGAGATGTGAGAATGCATGTAATTTTATTTTTTCTTGAATGAATGATATTGCTGAAAAATGCAATTTATGTATGTACAACTTTGAATGCATGAGGGTTATGATATTTAAAAAGATGTTTGACATTTTTTATTTTTATGATAATGTGAAAATATGAAAAATGGTTATTGATATAATACAATCTTTGAATGAAGTTTTTTTTTTAATCTACGCATGAATGAATGTATACATAAATATGTGTATGAATGATGTACTTTTCATGAATGAAAGAATGATTTTTTTCTCTTTTGAATAATTTTTTTTCATTTTTTTTGATGAATGTATGAATGAATATATGATTTATTTATTTATTATTTTTTTATGAATGTATGCATAAGTGAATGTATGCTTAATAATTTTTTATGCATGAATGAATGTCTAAGTCCATAAATGATTACTTTTCTTTCTGAATGAATGAATTTTTTATAGAATGATTGACTGAATGAATAAAATTAGATGAATGTATCATTATAGTTTTAATTTTTTTAGTGAATGTATGATCATTATATTTTTAATTTTTTTTAGTGAATGTATGATTTGTTTTTTAAAATGCATGTATGTATGAATTAATGAATGAGTGGATGAGTGTATGAATAATGTATGCATGAATAATTGAATGAATGAATATATGCATAAGCGACTTAATGAAGATTTCTTTTTTAATGTGATGAACGAATGAATAAGTCTATCGATTTTTTTATTTTTGAATGGCGATTGAATGAATGAATGATTTTTCCTTTTCATTGCATGAATGAATGAATGTATGATTAATATACTCTTTTTAATGAATATATGAATTATTATTTTTTTGAAGCATGAGTGAATGAATGAATATGTGAATAAATAAGAGAATGTGTGAATGATTTATTTTTTATTTTTTCAAAATACATATATGGATAGCTAATTTAAAAAATGTACGAGGAATGTTTGCATGCATTAATGTATTATTGTGAATGATAGTTTTTTTTGAGTTAGTGTATTCATGGA
>NW_017726767.1:0-1478 GCF_001865875.1 Lupinus angustifolius | reverse complement strand
TTTATTGACTAGTAAAATAAGTCATAAAAAGGAAAATTATTATTAGTTATACTAAAGGGATTTTGACCCTTTTTGTTATTATTACTTAACATAAATAAAATTATTACTTATTATTTAAAAAACATTATTTAGTATCTTCACTTACTATCACAAAAATATTATATAAATTTTCATTTGGTAAAATATAGTTATTATTTTCAAAAGAATTTAAATTGCCTTAGAAGCAAAGGAGTGATAGAATTAATACCTGTCTGGGAAATAATCATGTGCAACACGGAGGAAAGTAAGCGTTTACTTGTCGCACAAGGAGTGGTTGAAAGGAATTCGCTCTAAGAACTGTGCCACGTGGCAGGCTGGGGTAGGCTCGACCTGGAGGTGCATAGAGTCTAGGGTGCACACGGGTGTACTGAACCATTGTTGAAGAAGGACGCTGATCCGCTACAAACGAGTCCACAAACATAGATTGCACCAACCCACGTGTTAGCGTCGGAATGGATGGCAGATGAGCGCACCGCGTGGAGTCTAAGCTCAACCACACTGGAACTCTACCTGGGAATGGGGTGCTTGGTTTGTATGTGCACGCATGTATTTGTGACAATATGCACTCGCCTACGTGTCAGTCTCTGATTGGCTCCAGTTTCTAGTCAACAGAATGGACATGATGAAGACTGATCCAATGGCAAGAGCGATGGGTGCATGCTCCTTGTAGTGGTCTGCCCACACTAGATTATACGATCCTCACTTTCTCATCTTCACAGTTTTCAAGGCAAATTTCTTCTCTCTCTTTTTTTGCCTTTTTTCTTAATTATTTTTGGAACAAGAAGAGAACCCCTTAACACTAGCTAAACCCCTCTATTTATAAATTTTTTAACCCTAACTTAATCCTAAAAAATTGCTAACAAAATTAATTTCCACTAACCTTTAATCCCATATTAGTAGGCACCCACCAAGTCAGATTTGACTTGGTGTTTTATTATTTTTTAATTTATTATTTTAATTTTTTAATTTAATAAAAGGCATTTTAAATTTGTTTATGTATTTATTTATTTTTATATATCCGAATTAATTCACAAAAAATAAATAAAAATATTTTTGAACATGTATAAATTATTTTAAAATTATATTTTCGAAAAACTAAAGTAAAAAAGATATTTTATTGTTTATTTGGAACTTAAATGAGATATTTAGAATGTCTCATTTATTTTATTTATTTTTTATAAATTCAAATTTAATTATAAAAATTAATAGAAAATCTTTTTCATTATATTTTATTTAGTTTATAATATAAATTCGAAAAAATAAATATAATAAATAATAAAAAAAATAGTATTCTTTTTATTTGAAATCGTTATAGGCTTTTTAGGGTCTATTTTAATTTAATTCTTTTTTCTTATTTTTAAATTTTTGTTAACCTAATCACTTAGATTTAGGAACCTTAACAACATTGATTTGACTTTCCTATTTAATATTATTTGTTT
>NW_017726766.1:0-3769 GCF_001865875.1 Lupinus angustifolius | reverse complement strand
TATATATATATATATATGTATATATATGTATATATATATGTATATATATATATTATATATATATATTATAGAGATTGGATTCTGAGTCTAGCAGATAATAGCACTATAGTAGTGATCTAAATTATGGATTACATCATGTGATATTGTCATAATATTGTGCTTACGGAGATAGCCACAATTGCATCTGTATTGTAATTGTGGTATGATATTGAATCACAATAATTTTGTCGCATCGGATCATGTTTGGGTCACACAAGATCGCAAAGAATTCAAAATTATTTTTCCAATCACAAAATAATTCATATCGCAATGGCCGCAATCTGCATTGCAACAACAACAAAGATCACAATCATAATAATCGCAATCATAACTACAATCACAACCACAATTTAAAATATTAATAATAGAACAAACATAAACCCGATCAAGAACAAAGCAAGACTTAAAGGACACATGCTTTAACTGCAACCATAAACACCTTGTCAAGTACATAAAACTGCAACTGAAAAAGCTTTAGGGCAATCCAAATTTTGAGTTTCATCATCAATCCAAGCTCTAAGTCCATATTATCAAAAGAATTATCTTCAACAATGGAAAACTACTAACTTAACCATCTTTCATATTACGCTTAGGACAACCCTCTTGCGCGACAACACTTTGGTATCCTTTGAATGAGTTGCATTCCCACTTTGTAGAGCCTCCTTCAACTCATTGCTCTTTTTGGCATAAGCCTCAGCAGCTTCAAGTTCAGTATCAAAACTCAAAAGTACCAATCCACACTTTAGTCTTGTGAATTGGGTCTCTAATCTCAGCTGCAAACCTTCCCTATTTCCTTAGTCGAACGCCTTTATAAATGCTGGTTGATTTTGATGTCATTTTTCCGCATTCAGGAGAAAGTAGAGGACTTGGTTTTGGGAGCAAAATGTCCTTGAAAAATCGATTTTGGTCATCTAATTCAAAATGATCTTTCATTACTTTTTCTTCACTTGAATGATCTGTTGCATCTGGGTCACTATATATAATCTGGATTTTTTTACTAGAACTCATTTTACTTTTTATTTAACCTTTTGTTTTTTTTCTTTAAGTGTTTTTGTTAAAATGGTAGGAGTAATGCTTGAAATCTTATTGATGAATCAAGAAGTATAAAAGAGTAGATCATGAATGAGAAAATAAAAATATTTTATATTGAATTGAGTTGTAAAGAATAAGGAAATCACCTTTTATATACTACAATATCTAACTAATAACTAATTAGTTAATCTCTTCTTTCTAAGTTGCCTGGAAAAAAGTAAATAAGTATGAGAAGAACACTGGATGAAAATTAAGATGAAACAAAAAACTCAAATATATTTACGTGTACCAAGAAATATCCATAAAACCTACAATTTCGATAGAAAATCATGTTTCAGAAACCTACATATCTAAAACCTATGTCACAAATTTCTACAGCTAAATATTTTTTTGATCTTATAGTCCACTTGTTTAATTTTCAAAAATATGACAAAGCAATTTTAGTTATGAAATTACTAAAAAATATTTTTAATATTTCAAAAAAACATGTCTAAATTAAAAAAATGAATATCTACAAAAAAAAAAAAATTCAAATCAAGGATTATCACATCGAAAAAATTAAAATTAACTCTAAAGATAAAGGTACTTTTTTGATAGACTCAAATAATTTCACAGCGAAAAATAGTATAAGCTGATTAAACGAAATTCCAAGTTTGAAGAAAAATGATGCAAGAAGTTGGTTGGGGAGATGGAGTTATTCAATAGGAATGGAGAGAAAGGTTAAAGTTAATGAAGAAATGAGGTTCATCATAAAAAGAGAAAAAGAGATCGAGGTTGAAGAAGTAGAAGGAGATCAAAGTTCAAAAAGGAGAAAGAGATCGACCGGAACACTGTAAAACATATATAAAACCTAAAAAGAATTGGGATTTTGGTGGTCATTTTTTGTTTGTTTGAAACTTTTAAATTGTATTTTTCTGTAAAATTAGATTTTATTGTAACACATCCAAATATGAATTGCTTCACTTTAGATTTCGAAATCAACTCAACAAAATCTTGTTCTTTGGCAATCACATTTTGCAAAGACCAAACAAAACACTGGCCGAAATACATACACTCATTTAAAGGAAAAAGAGCGTACACCGTAGTTAAATAAAATTCCAACAATAAATACTCTCTAATACATATTAAATTCAATATTGCCTAAATAACTCAGTAATTAAAAGGATACAATTAA
This sequence comes from Lupinus angustifolius, assembly GCF_001865875.1. NCBI lineage: Eukaryota > Viridiplantae > Streptophyta > Magnoliopsida > Fabales > Fabaceae > Lupinus > Lupinus angustifolius. The sequence continues at coordinate 1,524 of NW_017726766.1, read as the reverse complement.
CGGGTTTAATATAAAATATTGGAAATAGGAGAGAGAAAAAAGTCATTGGTGAACCTTATTCGAGAATATCAATTGTGAGTCTACATATATAAATATAAATATAAATATATTATATATACATATGAGAGATCCATTTACACCTAAGTTATGTTACATTGGTTATACTTATTCTCAGTCATTCATTTTCTTAAATTCAACGGACGGAATGGGTGAAACTTAAAAGTTATTTAAGATTTTTTTTCCCCACATCATTTATCTCAGTCACTCATTTGATCTGTTGGATTTAAGAAAATGAATGACTGAGATTGAGTATAACTAGTATAATTTACTTTGAGTATAAACATATCCCTCCTCAAATATATATATATATATATATATATTGTCTTGTAGCCAATTTAAAGAATCATTATTTTGCTTAAATTGAAAAAATAAATTTTTAACATACATTGGTGTTAATAAAAATGGTATTATAAATGTAGTACAATTTTACAATTTAAGTAAAACAATGATTACTTATCAGCTTGTGAATAGAAAGGACATTTTAAACTTTAGATTTATGATAGTAATGATACATTGTAGCCGATGATCAAATTGTAATGAATTTAGTAAATTTTGTCATTGAAATAAAAATTATTTCATTTCATGTTTTTTATAGCAATATAACTTTAATACGTGATTTTTAACTATAATTATTTGCAAAATAAAGCAAATCAAATCCTACGTACAAACGTTTACGTTTTCTAAAATATTCTATTTTTTTTCTTAAAAAGCAATGCCTTTTTTTTACGTGGAAAATGAGCTCAAGCTAGATTGTTTTTTCAAAAACTGAGTCTATTACAATTTACATCTAACTATAGTAAATATTTTTTTAAATACTTTGTTTTTTTAGTTTCCTGTCCCACCACTAAATCCTTGTCTCTTCTAAAGGATGGCAACAATGTTGTACTCGAGTCTTCTTACATTGCCAATCATGTTTTGTCCTACTTCTCTAGCTTGTATGCATCTAACAACATTACTCAATCTAATAACCTCATCGAGTCTGTTGTTCCTAATCTAGTTTCTGAGGAGGACAATACCATGCTAACTTTTACTTCTTTACCTGATAAAATAAAAGCTGTTGTTTTCGCAATGAAAGAGGAGGGGGGGCCTTGATCCTGATGGCTTGGGGGTTGCTTTTTTCAGACCTTTTGGGACATTGTGGGTCATGATGTTTGTAACTTCGTCTCTCAATTCTTCAGCCAGAGTTGGCTTCTCCCCAACCTCAACTCTAACATTATTATGCTAATCCCTAAATCCCTGTTGCTGATAAAATTGAGGATTATAAGCCCATTGTCCTGGCCAACTTTCAATTCAAGATTATATAACTAAGGTCCTGAATGACAGACTTGTTGTCATTGCTCCAAAAATTATATCCACCCAACAAAGGGGTTTCATTAAAGATACACATATTAAGGATTATATTTGCATTGCTTTACAGTCCATCAATCTCCTTGATCATAAAACTTTTGGAGGCAACCTAGCAAT
>NW_017726765.1:0-10558 GCF_001865875.1 Lupinus angustifolius | reverse complement strand
TACAAGGTTCTACGTAGATTATTCCTAATTGGTTAGCCACCCTTCACCCCCAAGTCTCTAACTCTATTGCAAAAATTGCTATCCCTTCTGAAGATCAGCCTGATAAGATAGTTTGTAGGAACTCCAGCGATGGAGTTATATCAATGAAAACTACTTATGATCTCATCAAACCATCTGTCACCCAACTAAACTGGTGCAAGCAATTATGGTCCTCCTCCATTCCCCTTCTAATTCTTTCACTACTTGGAGGCTTTACAAAAATAGAATGCCTATTGATGAAAACTTGCAAACAAGAGGCATCTGCTTGGTTTCAATATGTTCTCTCTGCAGATCCAATGTTGAATCCACTAAACACCTATTCCTCCTATGCCCTTTTGCTGCTTCATTGTGGACCTGATTGAGCAGCATGGTTGGTTTCTCTATTGACACCACCTCTATTCCAACGATTTTACTAGCCTGCAACAAAAATTGGAGTCCTTAAATCAAGGAAGTCATCATTGCTAGCATCATGAACACTTTCTATGTAATCTGGCTGTGTAGGAACAAGCTCAGATTTCAAAGTTCCAAAATCACACCCTGTCAAGCAAAAGCCACAACCAAGCTTACAAGTGCACTATCCGGTAGCTCTTCCAATAATTGTGCTAATAATTATTTGAAGGACTTTTCATTCTTTAAAGCTTTCAATGTATCCATAAAGTACAACAAAGCTCCTCGAATTATTAAAGTGATTTGGCACCCTCCTTTAGTTGGTTGGATTAAAATCAACACTAATGGAGCAACTCATGGATCTCCTGGTCATACTGGAGGAGGTGGCATCTTTAGGGATAGTAGTGGTACAATTTTGTGCTGCTTTGCTTCTTATTTCAACATCCAAGATTGTCTTGCAAATTTCTGGACATCGTCAAGCATGTATAGTAATTATCATTTTATCTTGAGATCTAAAATTCGAGTTAGGTTTTTTGTATAAGAAAAAATATATGTACTAACATTGCATGAGTTTTATATATGGTCGTTGTATAATCCAACATTTATATTTAATCATCATTGACTCTTAAAAAAAAGTAATTCAAATGAATAGTAGATGATGTAATAATTATGTATAAATTTTTTCACTGATAGTATATAAATATAACACTCTTATTGTATTGAATAGTATAGTCATAAGATCTTGTTTTCCAGAATAGAATAAAATTAGGGATGTTATTTTCAAATTTTAGGTAATTGTTCAAGAGATTCAAGCTAAGGATGCTTAAAAATCTTAGTAAATTTAAAACTTTTGGAAGGATTACTTCAGATGTGGAATTTAGACAAATTATTTATGAAAACAAAGTGTTACATTTGGGTAAATAAACGTTACTAGTGCACCTTGATTGAAATATTACAATATTGATATACCTTTTAAATTAATTATCAAACTAATGTAGTTTTAATAATAATGGGATTACGAGTTTCTTATTATTTTTTCTGCCTAGGCCAAACTCATCATCTTCATTGTAGAGTTTAGGTTTTATTTATTTTTTAATAAACTCAACACTACATGGGAGACTTTCAATTTTGTTTTTCTTACACTAAAAATGGCAATAGGATTGGAGATTTTTGGGTAAAATTATATTTTTATATACTCGAAAATCCATTTAGGGAGTGTTATTTTTTTTCAATAAACTAAGTCCTATATAGAAATATAGACTTTAGTAAAATATTTACTTCATGTGCCCTAAGTCTTCATAAAATATAATTCCATCAATTAAATAAAAATATAGACATTCCATATTCATTTACTAAAGTAAAAATATCATTAAAAACAAAATATATTACCTACTCCTAAATTATTACAATCCTAAATTTCTTATAACGTGTGTGTGATGAAACGTTACATGTAGGTGAATTTCTCGTTCTTGAGGTTAAACTCTTAATTGTTGTTCATTCCACCACGGGATTTACATTCTTTCTCTACTACCTGCTGCCAATTGTGGCTCATCCTTCTCCTCTTCATCTCCATTATCATTATCCTTAACCACAACCTCGTCATAATTATGTTGTCTACCAAAAATCTTTCATGGAGGCATAATATGACGATAATATTGTTGATAATCATATGTCAATAATGACATATTGTTGAAAGAGTTTTCTTGTTTGGTAAGGCAAGTTTCTGATCAATTTATTTAGTTACTGGTTTATTCTTTGCTCGCCATCTCGGCTATGTTGAAAAGAATTTGCAATTCCGGTATAATGATTTTAAGAATATTCCATTTGATCAAAAACTTAGCTTTATTGAATTATTAACAACTTCATACCATCTCGGCTTCGTTGGAAAGAATTTCCAACGCCTGTTTACTTGTATGAATTTAGCAAATTAACACAAGTGATAATGAGTGATATTTATTTTCGTTTTTATGAACCGAACTACTTCCTTATGGAAGGTTGGTAAAGAATAAATGAATAAAACAATAATTAAACGTTAGTTGTGGGAAAGTAAATGACAAAAAGTAAAAGTTAATTGCGGAAAGTAAATGACAAAAAGTAAATGTTAGTAGTTAGATCACTCATTATGACTATGTATTTTTCCTTTTCACTGATTCAAGGTTTATTTTCTTTGTCAACAAATAAAATTTATTTGATAACACTTTACTATTTTACATTTGCATCTCTTTCAAGATTCAATTGTACTATAGTATAAGGTTATGTCGAACCACAAAGAATTGCCTAATAGAACATTATTATAAACATGTTATATTACTAATAAAGATTGAATATATTTTTATTGGCTTTGTTTATGAAATTCTATCAAGTAAATATAAACAACTAATATGCACAAATTTTTTAGGAGAAAATTTAGTTTGATTGATGGAAATATTTCTTAACATGTATCTATGAAAAATGTTTATAAAAGTTATGTGTTATACTTTGGTTATTCCAAACATCAGTTTATAAAATTTCCCCAGTCCCCCGGCGAGAAAAAGTGATTTTCAAACTTTGCAAAATATACTAATCAATAGAAAACTGTCACTCAACAAAATAAGTTGTCACACCTTATTTCAGACTTCGTAAACATTGATTAGCCTTGATTACAAGTTGCTTAAAATGGATGCTTTGATTTGGCAAATGAACTAAGGTGTATTCCTACTTTTTAGTTCATTTGTCAAGACTTTAAAAAGAAGCATTTTGGATCTTGAAATCAAGTTTTAGGTGATCAAGCTAAAACCATATTAAGCACTTTCTAAAGAATTGAAATTTCCACAGTAATAACTTAAACATGATTCAAAATGAAACAATAAATTACAAGAAATATTAGTGAGCCAAAAATTTAACTAAGATTTAGGAACATTAACTATCTTAATATAAGGACTTAAGACACTTTACCATGTACAAATGAGATTGCAAAATGAATTTTTACATCTCATTTGATTACTCATTCTCCTCTTGAATTAAAGAGAAATTACAAATAAAAGTTACCTAAGCTACTTTGGAGTAGAAATCCTCCAAGAATTTACAAAGAAGAAGTAGAAGAAAAGAGAAATTTAGATGAGAATATGAAGTTATGAAGTGATGAATGAATGTATATGTGATGTCAATCCTTGAAGTGCCTTGAAGTGCTTCCTATTCATAGGAGTTCCAAGACCCCTCTAAGCTGCTCTCCTCCACCACTAAGGTGTTGACCAAATCCTTCAGCATGAGTTTGGTCTCTTGGCGAAGCAGCTTAGTCACCTGCTTGGGGCTGAGTCACCCAAGCTATCGTGAGATACTTGTCCCAACTATTGTGAGCAACTCTGAAAAAGCCTAATGAGGCTACTTAGAGGGTGGGTCGTGCATGAGGTAAGCATGTTTGGGTGCTAAGTTAACTTTGGGCAACTTGCTGAGTGCACACGGCCAAGCGCCTATGTGGCATCGCTGAGCTGCCTGCTTGAGTAGCTTGAACGTGCCTCATGCTGATGTGGCTTGGTGCTTGGCTCCACACTGGGCGCTCTAGGTGCCATGCATGTGGTGGCTCGTTCCAGACTTGTGTTATGACTATGCCTAGTTGAGTCTGGTCGTGCCAAGTTGGTGTCCAGGTCACGCTGAGCGTGCATTTGGTCCAAGCTAAGCTGCTTAGTGAGCAACTTCATGTTGACTTAATGCTTTCTACATAGGCCGTGTTTTGGTGAGTCATGCTTAAGGCTAAGCACACAGCTTGCCACACTAAGCTTAAGCATGTGATGTATGGATCATTTTGGCCTATTTTGAGCACTTTGCTTGCACTTGAATATTCCATCTCTTTTCTACCTAAATCCTACAAAATAAAGTAGAAAATAAATACACAAAACATATATACAAGACTGTGATATTTTATCCAAAAAGTGTTGAATTAAGTTAGTTTTCTCAATTTTTGCCAATGATAAGTGCCATAAAAAGTGTATGAAATTTACGCATTTTTGACACTTATCACATACTTGATGTTGGAACAAACATGATATGTGGGAACTTGATGCCAAATGGGAGAATGAATAATTATGAAATTGTGACAACCTTCCTAACCCACATGGTTGTTGTTGTTGAGAGGGGTTGATGTAGTATGTGCCCGATGATGATCATTTGCTTGAGATTGTTGCAGAGACTCAGTTTCAAGCATGTAAAAATATTGAGAAGGATGAGGAGCTTCATAATAGTTGGTACAAAATGTTGTGGGGTTTAGTTTAGCCAATGTACTCATCATTGTACGACCAAAGGAGTAGACATTAGGTAATGATTGTATGATATTTACTACAACACTTAGAGGAGCACTCTAATCACAAATTCTTTTTATAAAATTGTATGAAAAATGTAAGACAAAATAAGGAATAAATAATATAATTAAATAGAAAGTTTTAATTAGTAAACAATAAAATCTTATTGTTCCAACTAGTTATGCTCCATCTCTAGACATATATCTTCTTGTCATTTGAAAAATACCACTATATATACTGGGAGAACTAGTACAAAGGCTCAGTGTCTGGAAGATCATTCGACTTATGAATTGAATCCTTTACTTGGATCTTTCTATCGAATTTCTTCGTAGCAACCCAAGGTGAATTTCAGAGACTCCCGAGAATCTCAAGACTACTCTCGTGAATTAGGATTCTAGTTTGAATAACTAAATGGTCGGATAGTTGGGTTCACCTCTCGGTCCTTTCCTAATGTATCTAAGAGGTGTAATTTGTTGGCTAGACAACTCACACGAATAAAACTCAGTTTAATGATTCAAATCACAACACTCAATGAAATAGAAATAAGAACAAGTGTTTATTGAATGTAAAAGGGCATAGCCCCAATCCTAGAAACAAAGGGAGTTACTGACTCATAATGGAGAAGAGAATCCCAAATTCTAAATTACAGAATTGTAATGTAAAGTGTCAAGTGTTGGAGAGAGAACTTTCATTTATCCTAATTACAAAATATTTGGCTAAGCCCAATAAAACAAATCTAAACAATTGGAATAGAATATAATATCCACGATTTCTTTTTGCCCTTCAATTGGTCATAGCCTCAACACCATATTTCATCTTCTTGCATCCAATCTCTACTCGTTTTAGCTTCAATTATTCCAAACCGCACAACATAGCCAAAAACACCCGCTCAACCCTAACATAGAGAAATAAAAGCTAAAAACAATCCTAAAGTCCTAATTATGTCCCAAAATGCAAGTTAAATGTAATGCAAATGTAACCTAATTTCACACTCATCAAATCCCCTCGAGCTTATCTCTTTCTTGTCCTCAAGAATATATTATGTCTATCTTTAACAATCATTTATGCATGATGATGTAGAAACCATGACCAAAATAATAAACAATCTCATGATAGTTTTGAAACAACCCAGACATCAAGACAATATAGTCATAAACAAATTTAATTCAAGTTAAGTCTTTGGGTCATAACAACGACATGAATTAGGGCCACTCTTCTTTCATCACTCTCATATGTTTAAAGGTTATTGTATTTCACTCAAATTTTCATTAAAGTTAGTTACCATAGGCTTGATTATAGACCAAATGGCCACTAAATGTATTTGAATGCATGCAAAAATCAAGAGGTCTTTAAATGTTTGTAATGGGGTCAAGGTGAATGATTTAAGGTGGGATAATCAAAGAAAGAGTAATTCAAAAGGCTTACAAATGTTTCCCAAAATACTTAAACTTTTTAGACATCTGATTAAAGCATTGAGATTCTCTTCATATGCCTTACTTTATCATATGATCTTTTTATGATCAACCATTATCTTTATAACATACGTTTTCAATCCTTTCTCTTTTAGTATACTGTGTATTATTTTTTACATTATTTTTTATTCATTCTTATTATTTTCTACAAGTGAAAAGATGAATTGTTTTTTCTTTTTCACGATTTTATGAATTCTTTCACTACACATGATCTTTTTACCTTTCTTATTGCTTCAACCAAACATCACAAATTACCCCAAACCTTCATTTGAGTAGCTATGAAAAGTCAGTAAAGTATAGGCTCAAAAGTGGGCAACTAATGGGTTTCCAATGTATAGCAAGCAGTTGAAGGTCAAAAGAAAAAAAATCCTAATTGTCTCTATTATTTTAATGCATACAAACAAACTTCAATCTTGAAACGGTCACAAATCAAGTTCTAGATTATACAATCATAGAAAATTATGCAGTCATGAAATAAAAAGGGGTTTTCTACAATTGTCAATTTAAATCAGAACCCATATTGTGTTTGACCCAAATTTCTCACTTTTGGTACATTCAACAATTGTTATAAAGCAAAGACTTTTATTGAACCAAATTTAATTCACAATTGTCAAATCTAATATATTTCCTATTATTATTATTTTCCTTCAATGAGGGTCACAAATCAATATTCATCATTCATGTATACTTTTTCATTTGAAACTTTTTCATTTAAAGTAGATAGATAACACATAGAAAAAAGTAAAGGATGAATGAGATATGAAACATATGCTAATGCATGATAATTTGAATATTCAACCTAAAAAAAATTTAAAATCTATATGGATGCATGACATGAATGAACTATCAAAACGCAAAACCTCATCAAGCTTAGAAATTTACATTGTCCCCAATGTAAAAATCTAAATAATAAGAGAAAGAAAAAGAAAAGTCACGTGTTAGGTAGAAAGTGTCCTTAACTCATATATCAATTATAAGTGGTCGACTTTATTGGGTGTAGTGGAAGTACCGACAAAAGAAGAGAAAAAAAGGTCCCAAATGACCCATATGTCCTAGATGGACTAGGTGAAAATACCCTATTTGAATGGGGCAGCTAATAGGCATTGTCATTTTAGCACTTTTCCATGCAATGTTTTTGTTATTTTTATATTTTTTTAGAGTTTATGATTTTTTGTGGCCGACACTATATACATTCCCCTACAAAGGCTCCAAACTCAGGGAGGCACTAAAGCCGACACTAAAACACTAAAATTAATGAAGGATCACAGAGAAGAAGTTTTAGATGCTTTCCCTTTCTCCTAATTAACAGGAGAGTGGTGAGCTTGCAATTATAGATTCATTACCCTTGACCACTTTCTCATTGAAATTCGAAGTATCACCTACCAACATGCTTCTCTATAAGATATCCTCAAATTTCACTTTAGGCACTTCCTCCTTCACTACTTGGTTCAACATATCAATCTTGCAACATGAATCCTCAAGAGAAGGTTGTTTAATAAATTTAGCAATATCAAATTCAACCTTTTAATCCCATGTGCTTAGAGAAAGTTTTCCATTTTTACTATCAATTATAGCACCATAGGTAGTCAAAAATGGTCTACCTAGTATGATTGGAATTTGTGCATCTTCTTCCATCTCTAGTATTACAAAATCCGCTGGAATATCAATATACAATTTTCCAACTTTGACAGGAACATCCTCCAAGATGCCTATAGGGAATTTAATTGACCTATCCGCTAATTGAAGTGACATGGTAGTGAATTTTAGTTCACCCACGTCCAATTTTTTAGACACAGATAAAGCCATGAGGCTTACACTTGCCTCTAAGTCACATAAGGCACGATCAAAATTAGTGTTACCAATTAAGAAAGGGATAGAGAAACTACCAGGATCTTTTATTTTCGGAGGCAATTTACTTTGAATTAAAGCACTTTACTCCTCATTTAAAGCAATTGTTTCATAATCCTCTACTTTTCTCTTTTTAGATAAAATATCCTTATGAAATTTCATGTACACATGCATCTCCTGTAGTGCCTCCGTGAAGGGCAGTTCGATATATAATTTCTTAAGGATATCTAAGAATTTCCGTACATCTTTTCTAACATTGCCTTTGCAAGTCTCTGGGAAAAAGGAATTTGTGGTACATATGGTAGTGGAGCTACATACGTAGACACATTTTCAGAATTTTGTTCCTCTATAGGGAGTTGTGTCTCAGTATGTTTCTCTTCCACTTGTCTATCATTCTCAATTCATGGGACATCCTTGAGTTCCTTCCCACTCTTTAATCGGATAGCCTTATAATGCTCATTATTTGTATTTTTCTGCGGCCGTTCCGGAAATATCCCTATTTTCCTATTAAAGTTACTAGCTTATTGCACAATTAGTGTTTCTAACATTTGTCCATGATGGTCAGGTTTTCTATCTTAGAATTCAAATCATTTAATATATTTGTAACATTTTTATTAATTGTGATTTGATCCTCTTGAAATTTATTAAGGTTAGCAAGTAATTTTTCCTAACCTTCCATTATTGTTATAAGAGTGAGATCAATAGGAGAAGATTGTACCTATAGGAACCTTGTTGTAGGTTTCTGATTACCTGGCTCATCCTGATGTTGATGATTTAGAGTGTTGTTCCTCCTCTAGGAAAGGTTGGAATTGTTCTTCCTGTATGGTGTGTTGAATTGCTGCCCATTCCTCTCCTTGTTGTTATAGTAATTACATGATTCAGGTTGTTCATTGGCCCAAACTCCATGTACAGATTCAATGAATTGTTTGCATTCAAACCACTCATGTCCTTTTGCTCCACACTTGTCGCATGTTGCAGTAGACCCAATAACATTAGCATGGTATTTGCAATCTTTCCAAATCATTGAGAAAGGTTCTCTAGTGTGGAAATTACCTTTTCCATTTGATATCCTGAATATTGTGCACCAGAGTCACTCCTTGGATGATGTCTCCTCTCATTCGCCCATTGGTGATGATTGGAAACCATATCCTCTATTATATTTGAAGCATCATTAATTCCTTTGCACATGAAGGCACCACCTATTGAAGAGTCCAACCGTTGTTGTGATGGAAAGTCTAGCCCACGGTAGAAGTTCTGAATTAGCATCCATGGTCGAATGCCATGATGAGGGAAAGCTTCAGTCAACTTATTTAATAATTCCCAAGCTTCAGCAATTGACTCCCCATCCTTTTGACTAAAGTTTTGGATGAGGTGCCTGTAGTGCACTGTTTTGGAAGGAAGAAAGTATTTGTGGAGAAAAGCCTCCTTTAAAGTTCACCATGTTGCTTGAATTTCAGCATTTTAATTTATTAGCCACGTCTTAGCTCTGACTCTAAGGGAATATGAAAACATGCGGAGACGAATGACAACTTCAGAAGCCCCATGGATCCTTACAATCTCACAGAATTTCAAGAACTGGTCAATATGGGCATTCAAATCTTCATGAGCTCCTCCTCCAAATTGGTTTTGCATCACCATCTGGATCAAAGCATATGGCACAAGAAAGTTCTCTACTTCAATATCTGGGCAGATTATTCCAGGGCGTGAACTACGAGCATTAGGGGTTGCATAGTCGCAAAGTGGGTTTTCATCTTATTCAGTAATTGTTTGTAGGCACGCACGTCTTTCTCTTGCTCTTTCTCTTTTTCGCCTTCTTCTTCTTCTACGAAAAGTCATTTTTGACTATAATTAGTAATTTGAACTTTATATAAACCAAATGGGAAACCTGTAGAGGTACCAAGAAAAAGGAAAACGCGTAATATACTAGAGTGAAGTAATAAATTAATTGAGAATTAAAGAAATTTGGACACAGTCCCTAACAACGGCGCCAAAAACTTGATAGGGAAAATCGAAAATGCATAATTATATCGTCAAGTAATAAAATATCGATCCCACGAGGACTGGAAAATTCCTTTAATTGTAACAATTAATTTATACTTAACTCAAAGAGGAATAAAATTGAATTAGAACAATTGAGAAATTTTATGAAAATATTAAAAAGGATTGAAATCTAATTTAGGAAGAGTTCCCAAGATAAGGGTTACCACCTTTACACTCACAAATTCTTGTTTTACTCGTTTTCATGAACTTTAATTTGTGAGGGTGAATTGCTCTTTGTTATGAGTCATTTTCTCTCGAGCTCCGACATGTGCATCAATTAAAGTCACACATACTCTCGTGCTACGATTATCAATTCAATTCTTTACTTGGATCTTTCTATCCATTTGCTTCGTAGCAATCCAAGGTGAATTCCAGAGACCCCTGAGAATCCTAAGAGGACTCTTGTGAATTAGGATTCTAGTTTGAATAACTGAATGGTCAGATAGTTGGGTTCAACTCTCGGTCCTTCCCCAATGTATCTAAGAGGTGTAATTTGTT
>NW_017726764.1:0-219 GCF_001865875.1 Lupinus angustifolius | reverse complement strand
AATAGCATAGCATAAAGAGTCGAAGAAGTCAGGAAATAGTACAAACCATAAATTCAATCAAAGACAAATAAAAAAACATGAATAAGTCCTGAAAGCAACAACAACAACTAAATCCAGAAAGTGCCAAAAGAAGAAATAAACCTAAGGGTGAGATAGCCAAGGTCTAAAGTCCTCTAAACTATGGTTGAGGCGGAGGATGGTCAATCTGATCATCAGGAA
>NW_017726763.1:0-503 GCF_001865875.1 Lupinus angustifolius | reverse complement strand
TTCCAGAAGACTCCCCCTGAGTTGTAGCATTCTGATTACCCATGTCACCCTGATTATCATTATCAGACAAATCCAGATCAAATGTAGTGTAGTCCTCCTGATATTGCCAAGTAGTACCATACTTGTATATTCCCATTTTATGAATGAGACTTTCACCAACCAGGTGATCCTTATCAGTATACTCAATAATGATAGTGTCAGAAACATCAATGTGCGGATAATCGACAATGCGAGATATGAAAATACTATAGAGAAGCAGCTTCGACTGAGACAATGATACACTGTTCATAATTTTCAGAATCTCCTCGGGCCAGTTGATCATGACATTATTCTTTACAGCATACATGAAACGCAAATCATTCACAGTAGGCTGTGCGTGATTTGTGTTCCTCTGTACTAGTATGTAAGCAATAACATAATGCAACAACCTGTTCTGAACAGATAATGACCCAACTTTGGTCAGTTGACCCTGAATGTACAAATGAGGGCCTCAAAGGAATGAC
>NW_017726762.1:0-8694 GCF_001865875.1 Lupinus angustifolius | reverse complement strand
TAACTAGAGCAGGGTAAACTTGTCCCTTTAATTCCAAAAACTGAACGGCTCCCTGAGCCTCCATATCATGCGAGAAACTAAAATTTTGTTCCGCCAACCAGGTTAAATCAACATACCTTACGTACGTGGGTTTGCGACCTTGGAATTTCGCCAAACGGGTTTCTTGCAAGATGAGTGAATAATAGGGGTCACCGTGGTCCCGAGTGGAAGGTGAACCGGCTTCCCTTCTTCGTATACGGGTAGCTGTAGTCTTGACCCTTTTTGAACGACCTTGCTCCATTGTATGTGTTGAACCCGAAATGATATTGAATGAGCAGAGAAGGTTTTAGGCAAACTTAACCTAGGGTTTGATTTGGTGGAAGATTCGGAATTTGGGTGGATTAAGGATGATAAAGGTGCGATTTCGGATGGTTTGAGAGGGTTAGGATGAGGTTTATTCTACCTTATTGCACTTGGATTGGTTGGGTTACTTATTCAGAGACTTAAAGCACAAAAGAGGTTGATAAAATGTCGAAAAAAGTGCAGAACCGAGACACTGTCTACCTTTAACATACTAGTTTTAATCGATTAACGGGCGGTTTAATCGATTAAATCTGTGTAAAATTTGAATTTTCAAAAAAAAGATGCCCATGTAATCGATTAACGGGCGGTTTAATCGATTAAGAAAGTGTAAAATTTAAATTTTCATAAACTGATGCCTAGGTAAAAGATTAACCCCAAGTGTTTAATCGATTAAACACGGTAAAAATTGGTTTTCAAGCAGCAGAACGGTGTCGACTTTTTAGGACACATGCATGCATTGCAACGGATTAATCGAGACATTTATAATCACAGAAAGAGTTAATCAAGAGATATAATTTTGCATTTTCAACATATATCATTTAAACATGAAACACATAGGCATATAGAGGCAAGACAATTAATGCAAACAACTAAACAATTTTAAACAAGATATTGTTCATCAAGAATTCCTAGTTCTCTCCTTAGAATATAGAAAGTATCCCTGGGAAGGGGCTTGGTGAAAATATCTGCTAACTGTTTAGATGTTTCCACAAATTCAAGAACGCAGTCACCTTTTTGTACATGATCACGCAAAAAATGATGTCTAATTTCTATATGCTTTGTTCTAGAATGCAAAACGAGATTCTTGGATAGGTTAATGGCACTTGTATTATCGCATTTTATTGGGATCTTTTCGAGTTTAAGACCAAAGTCCTTAAGTTGCTGCTTCATCCAAAGGATTTCAGCGCAACACACACCAGCGGCAATGTATTCCGCTTCGGCGGTGGACAAAGCAACACAGGCTTGCTTCTTGCTGTGCCATGCTACTAATGAACTGCCCAATAGGTGGCAAGTACCACTAGTGCTTTTCCGATCCAATTTACATCCAGCGAAATCGGAATCGGAATAACCCACCAAGGATAGTGAGGCATCCCGAGGATACCATAATCCCATGTTAATAGTTCCTTTTAGATATCTCATGATTCTTTTAACAGTTACCTAATGTGATTCTTTAGGTGATGATTGAAATTTCACACACATGCATACACTGAACATGATATCAGGTCTACTTGCAGTTAAGTAAAGTAAAGACCCAATCATACCACGATACTTCGTTACCTCGATTGCTTTTCCTTTCTCATCTTTGTCTAAGTAGCAAGCAGATGCCATAGGTGTGGAAGCTTCCTTACATTTGTCCATTTCAAATTTCTTGAGTAGCTCTTTGCAGTATTTCGCCTGATGGATGAATATCCCACTTTCTAGCTGCTTTATCTGCAATCCTAGAAAGAATGTGAGTTCTCCCATCATAGACATTTCGAACTCCCCCTGCATCATCTCAGAAAATTCTCTACACAAGATATCATTAGTAGATCCAAATATTATGTCATCTACATAGATTTGTACAAGCAGAACATGATTTTCTGATTTTCTAATAAAAAGCGTTGTGTCAACCAAGCCTCTCTCAAACCCTTTTTCTAAAAGAAAGGTACCAAGTCTATCATACCAAGCTCTGGGAGCTTGTTTGAGACCATATAGTGCCTTTTTAAGTTTGTAAACATGGTTCGGATATTTAAAATTTTCAAAACCAGGCGGTTGGTCAACATAAACTTCTTCTTGAATGTATCCATTCAGGAAGGCGCTTTTTACATCCATTTGAAAAAGTTTGAAATTCATTAAAGATGCAAAGGAAAGAAGCATCCTGATGGCCTCTAATCTGGCTACAGGAGCGTAGGTTTCGTCATAATCGATACCCTCCTCCTGGTTGTAGCCTTTGGCCACCAAACGTGCTTTATTTCGAATTATTAAGCCAGATTCATCAAGTTTATTTCTGAAGACCCATCGAGTACCAATCACGGGATGATCTTTAGGTTTAGGGACCAAGTCCCACACACTATTACGCTCAAACTGGTTTAGCTCTTCTTGCATAGCTATACCCCAGTGTACATCCTCAATGGCCTCATCAACGGTCTTAGGCTCAATTTGCGATACAAAAGCTACAAAATTACAGAAATTTCGTAAGGAACTACGGGTTACCACTCCCGTAGATATGTCACCTATAACTTTATCAATTGGGTGAGCTTTCTTTGTTTTCCACACGGTAGGCATGTCTGAGTGCTCTTGAGGTTCGATTTGACCTTCATCATTGGCTCCTTTTTCATTATCCATGTCCTTGGAGTATGCTTCTTCCAAAGCACCTGCAACATCATCAGAAACGACCTTTCTCTTCTCTTTTGGAGAAGATTCGTCAAACTGTACATGGATAGACTCTTCAACTTGCATTAAATATTTGTTAAAGACTCTGAAAGCTTTGCTATGAATCGAGTATCCCAAAAATATTCCCTCATCGGCTTTAGAGTCGAATTTCCCTAAGGCCCGCTTTCCATTATTTAATATAAAACATTTGCAACCGAAAGCGTGAAGATGGGATATATTTGGTTTGCGGCCTTTTAAAAGTTCATAAGGAGTTTTGTTCAAATTTGGCCTTAAGAGTACTCGATTTATAACATAGCATGCAGTATGAACTGCATCAGCCCAGAAGTACTTGGGGGTATTACTTTCGTTAAGCATGGTTCTCGCTAATTCTTCTAAAACACGATTTTTCCTCTCTACAACTCCATTTTGTTGTGGAGTGCGAGGAGCAGAGAACTGATGCAAAATGCCATGCTTATCACAGAATTTGTCGAACTGAAAGTTCTCAAATTCTCCCCCGTGATCACTTCGTATATATATTATTTTTAGGTTAAGTTGGTTTTGGATTTGCTTGGCAAGATTTTTAAAATTTTTGAACGCGTCGCTTTTTGATGATAAAAACAATGTCCATGTAAATCTAGAGAAATCATCAACAATAACTAGAGCGTAGTAACTACCACCAAAACTCATGATTTGTGATGGTCCAAACAAGTCCATATGGAGTAGCTCCAAAGGTCTTGAAGTGGATATCACATTTTTATTTTTAAAAGAGTTTTTGGTTTGTTTACACTTTTGACAAGTGTCACAAATTTCTTTAGTTTTAAAATTCAATTTTGGTAGCCCCTCAACTAGTTCGTTTGATGATAATTTATCTAGATGCTTTATATGGATATGTGCAACACGTCTATGCCATAGCCAGATGTCATCTTCTTTAGAAATAAAGCATTTTGAAAATAATGTAGTGACATCGTCCAAATTAACCATGTAAATATTATTTATACGGTGACCAACAAATTTAACGTTATTAGATAAAATATCACGAATGACACAACAATCAGAATCGAAGGATACACGATTACCTTTATCGCAGAGTTGGCTTATACTCAACAAGTTATGTTCTAGTCCTTCAACATAAAGGACATTATCAATCAGAGTTTGGGATGAGTTACCAACTGTTCCTGTGCCGAGTATCTTTCCCTTGTTGTTGTCTCCATAAGTGACGTATCCTTTTCCTTTAAGTGAGAGATCCAGGAAATTTGATCTATCACCTGTCATATGCCTCGAACACCCACTATCTAAGTACCATTTTTGTCCATGTGTTCGGAGACATACCTGCAAAATAGATTACTTACTTTTCTCAGGTACCCAATTTATGTTGGGTCCTTTTCTGTTAGTGATTAGGGAATCATCTCCCTTCTTTTTCCATACATAAACTCCGCTAGGTATACCATACTTTTTGATATAGCATGAATGATAAGTATGACCATATGTGTTACAATAAAAACAAGTAGGAGAATGCTTATGATATTTGTTTTTAGCTTGAGCTACCGGTTTTCTATATGGTCGCTTCTTTTTAGCAGTGCGAGTATAACCTAGACCAGTTCGATCACCAACATTTCTAGTTTGATTAAGCAGGTTATCTAATTGCAGTTTACTGTTTGTGAGACGTGTGAGTTTTTCATTTAGTTTAAAATTGTCCTCTTGCAAAGTCTCGCAAGTCTCACAGACAGGTTTTTGACATAAGTTACTAGCAGAGCAGTTACATGAACTACAAGAATAGATGAGATCTAAAGTTTCATTTTCCAGTTTTAATTCATCTAATTCTTTTTGTAATTGGCTTATTTTTTGTTCGTTTATCAGGATTATCCTTTTCCTATCAATGTTAATTCTAGCCAATTTCTTTAATTCATCATGCAACTCGACATAAGCATCATACAATACATCATAAGGAGGTGAATCATCCGAAGTGGATGAGGTGTCAGAATATACCTCATCATTGCCCTTGCATGAGTCTGAATTTGTATCGATGTCAGATCTGGCCATCAGACACAGCTTTGCTGACTCCTCCTCACTTGAGGTGCTTGATGTCGACTCCTCCTCAGGTACATCCCAAACGATGTAAGCTTTCTTGGATTTGAAGTCCCTGGGAGTGCTCTTTTCTGAATCAACCTTCTTTAGGTAGGTTGGACACTGAAACCTCATGTGCCCTACTTTTCCACACTCATGGCAAGTGAAGCGATCCTTGTTATTCTTGCCTTTACTGGTTGACTCTTTCGCTTCCTTCTTTTGAAACTTTTTGAGTCCTCCTTTTCTTTTAATGAATTTGCTAAATTTTCGGACTAGGAGACCCATAGTTTCATCATCTAGATCGGAATCAGATTCATCATCAATTTTCTCTTCTTTGTCTTTGGAGGTCGTGGCCTTCAATGTGATGCTCTTCTTCTTCCGGTCTGATTCTTCATTCATGGTCAAGCGACCCAACTCCATTTCATGCTCTTGAAGTTTTCCAAATAAAGTAGCTAAAGGCATAGAATCTAAATCTTTAGACTCAACAATTGCAGTCACCTTTGGTTGCCATCTCCTGTCAAGACAACGCAAAACTTTATTAGTTAGTTCACCTCTAGCAAATGATTTATCGAGAGCAACTAAATGGTTGACAATATGAGTGAATCGCTTTTGCATATCACATATTGATTCGCTTGGTAACATGCGAAACAACTCATATTCGTGGGTCAGCGCGTTCAGTCTTGCGCGCTTGACTTCGCTAGTGCCTTCGTGAGTCACTTGTAAAGTGTCCCACATTTCTTTCGCATTATGGCACTGCGAGACCCTAAAGAATTCATCATATGATAGGGCCGATGTGATGATGTTTTTGGCGCGCAGGTTATGCTGGACCTTTTTGCGCTCATCATCGGTCCATAAACTTTTCGGTTTATCTTTAGGTTGATCGTCCACAAGATGTTGTGGAACGTAAGGGCCGTTGACTACGGATTCCCAAATATCCGAGTCTATGGCCTCAATAAAAATTTGCATGCGCACTTTCCAGTAGGCATACCCTTCACCACTGAATATTGGTGGTCGATTAATGGATGACCCATCACCACCAAATGGATTTGAAGAACCCATTCCTTTTCCCTTTAGGATCACGAATACGCGGTTGAGCTAGCACTTCGTACTAGCTCTGATACCACTTGTTAGGTATCAGTGGTTACAATACACCTAGAAGGGGGGGGGGGTTGAATAGGTGTCGCGGTTAGAATTACCGCTTTTCGCAAATCAACACTTAATGCTGAATCAACCCTATTTAATCGATTAAGGAGAAAAGGATAATCGATTATAAGCACAGTCTTAATCGATTAACACAAAAAACAGTTTTAAACAGAAACTATTTTAATCGATTAATAGAAACAGTATAATCGATTAACACAGGAATATTAATCGATTAAACAGAACCAGTAAGCAATTACAGAAACGATTAAATGCGAAACAAATAACCGATAACAGAACGAATACAGAGCTTACAAATTTGTATATCAGAATAGCTTGCAATACAACAAAAGAACAGAATGTATTAGTTGAATCAAATATACAAATTAAATCGATTGAAAAACAGTAAAGAGAGAGAGAGAAACAAATCCTGCAAATCGAATTTTTATCCTGGTTCGTTTGCTGTCCACTGCAAACTACATCCAGGCCTCCCGGCTGACTTGGGAGATTTCCTTCACTATAATCGAATCAATGTAATTTACAAACACATTATCCAATTACAACACTTAGCAAATGACAAGAAATCAAAGAAACTATCCAATGGTTTGACTCCCTTCCTACCGATAAAGAAAACGTTTCTTTCGGCGTAGCCCCAGCCAAAGAATCTCTCGTTCTTTCCTTTTCTTACACTCTAAGCTATGAAGAAACACACAATCTCTACTGGTGATACGACACCAAGAGATTCCCTTTCACAACAATTACACAAGAATTACAAGAGTAATATTAAGCTATACCTAAGCTCAAATACAACATGAAGGCTTTACTCTAATGCACATTTAACACAAACACATGTGAAATGACAAGTATTAGTTATGAAAACAGAAGTTACAGAATTATAAAATTCATGAAAAACGCATCAAAAATATGCATGAACATGTGAGGGAAAACATGAGAGATTATAACATGAAATGCACTCAATCCTAAAGCAAGGAATCTCTCATTTCTAAACTCACTAATGCAATTAACAAATAGATGCAGCAATTAACACGTAGAATGCTCTAACTCTCTAATAAATGCAACATGCAACTTATGAGATTAATTCTGAAAACGCAGTTTATAAAGAATCAGTCCAGAACCCCAGATAATCGATTAAATACCTTCTTAATCGATTAACGGGACTAAACATTTTTCATGTGTATTTTTAAATACAAAACCTCAAATACGTTATGCACTTAGTTCATACATGTTTAACACTTAGTTTATGCCTAGAATGCACATATACATGTATTTATGTAATGCATGAACATATTATGAATGACATATCTCAAAGATGAAATGATTTAAAAGATTTATGCATATGAGACATGTATTAGGTAACCTAAGCCTTGACGCAACTTAAACTAGATTCTAGTCTAAGCCTAGTACCAATTAAAGACTTAAACACGTTGATTTGTTGGTGATATTCAAGCTCTTATAAGCACAAGTTGTCCTCATCAAAACCATGACATATAAAGAGAGCTTTCCAAAGTGTTCCCCTTGACATGCACACTTTCATTTTTCTTTTTGATGGAAGAAGTTCGTCTACGTAATGAGCAACGTTTTCATGAAAGCAATGAGGATGATATTGAGGAGAGCTCTTATACAGCGGAATGTGAACTTGAATCTTTAAACTCACAACTAAAGAACTCTCCACATCCCACTGTGGTGTTGGAGTTTGATTCCTTTGATGAAGTTTATGACTTTTACAATATCTATGCATAGGAACAAGGCTTTTGGAATTAGAGTGAGCAATTCATTGTTTAGATCTAAGAGAAAAGAGCGGTACAGAGAAAAACTTAGCTAAAGTAATGCTGGTTTCAAGAAAAAGAGTGAGGCCAATAATCCAACACCAGAAACCAGAACTGGTTATCCTGCAATGATAGTGATTAGAATGATGGACTCGAGAGATGGAGG
This sequence comes from Lupinus angustifolius, assembly GCF_001865875.1. Taxonomy (NCBI): domain Eukaryota; kingdom Viridiplantae; phylum Streptophyta; class Magnoliopsida; order Fabales; family Fabaceae; genus Lupinus; species Lupinus angustifolius. The sequence goes on along the minus strand of NW_017726762.1, from coordinate 843 downwards.
ATAGTAGAAGTTGAACTTCAACACAACCATCAAGTGAGTCCACATATCAAACGGTTCTACAAATCGCATGAGAAAATGACCCTTGCAGCCAGAAAATCACAATCACTGCCAAAGCCTGTAACAGAAGTACACACCATCAAGTTGTATCGAACACATGTTCTGGATGTCGGTAACAATGGTTACCCAACTTTTGCAGATAGTCATGACCTCAATAGTTTAAAATATTTGGAACTTAAAGAGGGGGATGCCAATGCTATATATAATTATCTTTGCTTAATGAAGTGAACCAACTCTAATTTCTTTTACTTGTTTGATATTGATGAAGCACCGATAGGTCAAGAATTGCTTATGAGTACTTTAATAACACTGTTACTACTGACACAATTTGCTTGACAAACAAATATGAGATATCTTTGATATCATTTGATGGCTTAAACCAATTGGGTTGTGGCTTCCTTGGACATGAATCTGTGGATTATTTTGTCTGGATGTTCAAAGCATGGCTTAAGTATACTCTTGGTCGTCATCCCCATGTTGTTATTACCGACCAGTGCAAGCCCTTGCATGTTGGAGAATTTCTCCATCCGTAATCCTTAGATTGAATGCGGAAGTCCTTATGGTCATGGCTTCATAGCGATAACCTAATGTTTATGCCCATACATAAACCTATATGGAACGACCATGACCCAAACCAAAGAAACCCTAAATGATTTCATGGTGAAGATGAAGAACATACCTTGTTGAGCCATTTCCGGAATCTCGAAGGTATGAGGGTGAGAAGATCTTCCAGATGTTAGAGCACCTTACGGTTTTCCTTATGCTTCTCTAGAGGGGAATGAGAAA
>NW_017726761.1:0-1058 GCF_001865875.1 Lupinus angustifolius | reverse complement strand
TGAAAACCTGTTGCTCTACAAATGGGGACCATAACCCATAAAAGTAACCCCGTAGTGGTTACTACTTTAGTTGCAATAATTCTGATTCAGTCCCTTCATCAAATCAGAAATTGTCCGAAGGTATCTACACTTATAATTATTTCATGACATATATACCCTTAGCCACCAAATTAATTATTGAAGATCATTTAGTATTTTGGCTAATTACATAATGGCCATAACACAATTATAGAATTATATTTGTGACCCATAAATTGTCAGAAATTCCAACAATCTCCCACTGGTCACACATATGATTCTCCGTACGTGTTATCCTTATTGCGCGCTTAAATATTGTCATTATAACTCAGGCATAACCAAATTATCTTGTCCATTAGTCCTGTCTCCATATCGAACCACAGTGAACTTCGCCATATCAATCATGGCTAATTCAACAATGACCACCAACATTGACACAAGATACATCATGAAATGTGTAGCATGAAAATTACATGAATATGATCTGTACATGTCAATTTTCAACTGGTCCTACTTAACTTTAGTGAGATCCTTAATAATAACATAAAACATTTTTGTACAAAGTATAATGGCAGAATACCAAACTGAATGATTAATCAACTGAAGTTTGAATACAAAGTATTCATACATAATACTGAAATTACATAGAACATAATAAAATGTACGAACTTTCAAACTCCCACTAAACCAAAAAATCCTCACACTGTAGAACACCCTGTGAGCAGTATGCTCATGAAAGACCTTGGGTGTGATAGCTTCTGTAAGAGGATCCACAATCATGGAGTTAGTGCCTAAGTGTTCTATGGAAAGCTGTCCACTTTGTACCTTCTCCTTAACAACTAGGAACTTAATGTCGATGTGTTTCAACTTTGCCGAACTCCTATTGTTGTTGGAGAACATCACAGCTGACTTATTGTCACAGTATAACTTTAGTGGTCTTTCAATCCTTTCCATAATCTGCAGCCCAGTGACAAAATTTCTCAGCCATGATGACTAAAGTGATGCCTCATAACATGCTATATATTCTGCTGCCATGGTGG
>NW_017726760.1:0-389 GCF_001865875.1 Lupinus angustifolius | reverse complement strand
TAACAGAAAAACATAGCCCGAAGTAGATCGTCTACTATCTTGGCATCCCGCAAAATCGGAGTCAGAATACCCAATGATCTCTAATTGGTCTGATCTCCTATATGTGAGCATATAGTCTTTTGTTCCATTTAAGTACCTCATGACCCTTTTGGCTGCTTTCCAATGGTTCATTCCTGGATTGCTCATATATCTGCCTAAAACCCCAACTATGAACACTATATCCGGACACGTACATATTTGAGCATACATAAGACTCTCTACAGCTGATGCGTAAGGGATCTTTTGCATTTCCTGAACTTCCAGATTTCCTTTAGGGCAGTGATTGAGACTAAATTTGTCTCCCTTAGCAACTGGAGTATCCATTGCTTTACAGTCCTGCATGCCATATC
>NW_017726759.1:0-519 GCF_001865875.1 Lupinus angustifolius | reverse complement strand
ACATCATTAGTGGCAAGTAGTATGTCATCCACATACAAGAGCAAGAAAATATACTTGCTCCCACTGAACTTGTGATACACATAATCTTCGACTGAATTCATCTTAAAACCAAAAGAGAGAATCACCTCATGAAATTTGTGGTACCACTGACGAGACGCTTGTTTTAGCCCAGAGATGGATTTTGTCAATTTGCAAACCATATTCTTGCGGTCTCCTGTTACAAAGTGTTTTGGTTGCACCATATAAATCTTTTCATTAACGTTTCCATTTATAAAAGCTGTTTTGACATCCATTTGATGAAGCTCCAAATCATAATGTGCTACAAGAGCCATGATTGTCCTAAGAGAGTCTTTCGTTGAAACTGGAGAGAAAGTCTCTTTATAGTCAATCCCTTCCTTCTGAGTAAAACCCTTAGCTACAAGACGCGCCTTATACCTCTCCACATTACCATTAGAATCCCGCTTGGTCTTAAAAATCCATTTGCAACCAATGGGTTTCTTACCTTCTGGTAATGGGACA
>NW_017726758.1:74036-123636 GCF_001865875.1 Lupinus angustifolius | reverse complement strand
ATATATATATATATATATATATGTCGCTTCTATTCTTTCTCTAGACTAAACCTAGTAACACTCTCTATCACTCTCTCTCTCTGCATTTCCAACTAAAAACACAGGTGATCTTCAAAATATCTTGATTCCTTAGTCTTTAATTTTATTAACTAACGAATCCATCATTAACAATAATAGTAACGATTCTTGTGATGTAGATTTAGTTTGTAGCGATGGCTAGAAAGATGCTTATTGATAGTGAAATTGAAGAAGGAACCAATTTCGATTTTGATTTGTTTGTTATTGGTGCTGGAAGTGGTGGTGTTCGTGCCGCTAGATTTTCAGCTAGTTTTGGAGCTAAGGTATCATAATTTTCTTAATTTCCAGTTATTATGATATGAATTCATTTTTTCAGTTATTTTTTTTAATCTTGTTATATGAAGATTTTTATGGATTTATTTATGATTTATCTAATGTTAATATTGTGAAAACTGTGTTGTATTGAATAGGTTGGGGTTTGTGAGCTTCCATTTCATCCAATTAGTTCCGAAACTATTGGAGGCGTTGGTGGAACGTAAGTTCAATTCTGAATTTGTACATTCTGTGCTTTTGTTTTTGTTTCCTATGCAATGAGCATGAAGGAGTCATAGTCTAGTCATGGATTTATAGTTAATTTAAAATGTGATCATAAAAGCGCAGCCTACTGCACGAGGATCCCACATAGTAGGGTTTGAAACAGTAGATGTAGACAACCTTACCCCTACAAGCGGAGAAGCTGTTTCCAGGATTTGAACTAGTGATCTCATGGTCACTAAACAACAACCTTACCATTGCGCCAAACTCGCCATCTTAATTTAAAATACTCATAGTATTTGAACATACAGATAGTGTAGATTAGTTTATTTTCCTTTTTTTTGTTTCTGTTGCCTTGGCTGCTGAATATTTTAAGTTTAATTGCGATGAACTTGCATGATAGTTTTAAGTTGCTATAATGGAGTGGCTTTCATTTTGTATGTATGATTCAATACTGCTTTTGTCTGGTTTTCTCTCATTCTCCTTGCTGCTCATTATTTTCCCTTCAATTACTATGTAGTTCTGAAATATGATGATGGATTTTTTGTTTCAAAGGTGTGTTATCCGTGGTTGTGTTCCCAAGAAGATTTTGGTATATGGGTCATCTTTTGGAAGTGACATCGAGGTGAGTGTAGTGTATTATACAGACTCTTTGTTGGATATATAGATTGATTGTAGTGCTTTGCTCACTTGGTGTATCTTTTTCTTGTTTTTGTATTTTGGCATTTTCTCTGTTGTGAATTGCTCAGTTATAATGTTTTTCATCCTTACTATAAGAGTATCATTTTTAATTACCAAGTAATCATGGGTGACTAATTTGAGTTTATGGAAAACAATTTAGGTTGTAGTATAGAAGAAATATTTTTTTATTTCAAAGAGCATATGGCTCGCCCAAGCATATAGGACTTAGTTTTACTAGATTCATGCAGTAGAGTAGATCTGACGCAGTGCATTAGGAGTGGTTCAATTTGTCATGAAGTATGTGATGCATAGCACTCAGTGTTACCTGGTTCGCTAAAATACCCACAAACTACGTATTGGTACTTTCATTCCAAAACGGGGTCATTTTTGACCCAAAATGATGAAAGCAGCATTCTCAAATACAAACATTTAAAGGGGAAGAAGTGAATAGGAAGGGAGATGCAATGGAGAGTCGTGCAGCAGGCAGCAGGAAGCCGTGGTGATGGTATTGGGCGGCCATCTATGGGAAGGGTAGGCAGTGTGGTTGAGTGAAGGGGAGTCTGGGGAGATGAGAGCGTGTTTGATAGTGCTCTGTGAAAATGAGTAGATGAGCAGTCGGTGGAGTAAATATTGATACATTTCACATCTCTTGACTTTTTTCTTTTCTAATACATTTCACATCTCTTGACTTTTCTATCTATTTTTACCTTCTCTCTTTATCTTCACATTTCACAAAGAGAGTTGGATGGTAGTTTTTGATATTCCATTGTCACCTAATTTTTTTAGACCCTTCGTGCCACCTGGGCCTATTTCATTTATGATAAAAATTAAAATAAATAAAGTATACTTATTTTCTATTAGGATTGTAATTACAACTAGTAATGTAATAGGTTAAAATATATCCACTATTTAACACTAATGTTTAGTACCTATGTTAACATAGCTTGAAGTTTACACACCGTGATCCAATGCGAAGCAAATTTCGACCCAGAATACTAAACGAAGAAGTATATCCTAGTCCTACCATTCCACCTATCTAAAGAAGTCCTGTACCCGTACCTCGTACCAAATCGTAAAGTGAACCATGTAACACTGATTGCACTACTAGTTGATCTATCAGTTTTCTTTCTCTCTCCCCCCACCCACATATATATATATATAATTAGTTGGTTGCATAATTTTTATTTTAGTGTTTCCTAGATATTCATTTTATCTACTTTTGTCTGATGACTTAATAAATACGACTGGTTTGGTAGGACGCCAGAAATTATGGATGGGAATTGAGTGAGAAGGTTGATTTCAATTGGAAGAAGCTCTTGGAAAAGAAGGTATTTTAAGTTTCTTATGTTAGTATTGGATTTATTAATTTTGTGTCTACGCAATATAAAATTGTTTCCTCTTCTATCGAAATTGAAAAGATATTATCTGTTTTCTGTGAAAACATTATTTGTGAGCTGTGAGGAAATAAATATCAGCGTGATATTGGGCTAAGTGAAAAATGCAATTACAGAAAATGATGCAAGCAAAATATTGGGTAAGGTGAAGTTTGTATTATATTTGCCTTTTCTAGATACTACTTCATTTGTAAAGTCTACATGCTTTGCTTGTCCTCCCAGATTATGGTTATTTATTGAATCTGAGAGCAATTTGTTTGTACCAGAGAAACATGAAAGCTGTTGATCTGTATGTCATTTAGTAATCAAAGTTCTTTTGCAAAACTGCAGACTAATGAAATAAACAGATTAAATGGTATTTACAAGCGAATGTTATCCAATGCTGGGGTTAAATTATTTGAAGGTGAGGGGAAGATAGTTGGTCCAAATGAAGTTGAGGTGACCCAGTTGGATGGCACCAAGTTGTCTTATTCAGCAAAGCACATTCTGATTGCTACTGGCAGTAGGGCTCAAGTCCCAAATATTCCAGGACAGGTGAATTTAATTGTTTTGAAATGTAACTGCAAAGTATCCTATCCTGGCATGTAGCTTTAATCCTGAGATATGCATATTATGTGATATTAGTTCATCTGGCATGTACTTGAACACATGGTAGTTATGAATTTTTATGTTCACTGCATATCTTGGACAATGTTTGAAATGAAAACTTCAGCAATGAATGGAAGCATGTATGGAATACTTATTTTGATTGTTATGCAGGAGTTAGGTATCACATCGGACGAGGCTCTAAGTCTGGAGGAATTTCCTAAACGTGCTGTGATTCTTGGAGGAGGGTTTGTCTATGCCTTCTTTATTCAGATGTATATTAGTTCAACTACTTAATATCCCATGATTACTAATATATAAATTTTTGTTTTCAGTTATATTGCGGTTGAGTTTGCATCTATATGGCAAGGGATGGGTTCCACAGTCAGTCTAGTCTTCAGAAAGGAACTGCCGTTGAGGTTTGCTCTGATATGCATATTTCATCCATGTTTGATTTCATTCTTGTATAATCTTAAGGAGGGAGAAAATGAGTTATAACCAAATAATTATACTTTGATTAAAAATAAGAATAAATTACAATAATTTTATAGCTTCTTCTGTATATTGAACGGCAATAATTTCACCTTCAAGTTTGATTATGATAGATCCCTGGTTATATGAGAAAGATTAGAAGGGAGTCAGCGGGAACATGTGGCAGTGGGAAAAGGGGTTAAGAAATAAATTGGCAAATAAAGAGGAGAAAGTGAAGAGAACTAGTGGATAGTAATTACAATTAGGGGGGTAGTAATTATAGTGAGTGGGAGTTAAGAGATAAATAGGCAAACAAAGAGACAGTGGTGGGAAAAAAATAGGGAATGAGGGGACTGATGGGAAGGGATTCTGAAAATTGGAAAGGGTTTGGGTGGCTTAGGCCTTGGGTAGAGACAGCACTTGCTTCTCTAATTTCTTCTTTCCTTTTATTAGAGTTACTTTTGTCTCTCTATTTTCTATTTCTTACCATTGTAATTTGAGCCTGGCTCCTTGTTTCCCTACAATTTATTAGTAATGATATCAGTTCCTATCAGATTAATGATTCTCAATTTTATGGCCAACAATATTTGTGTACATATAAAAGATAATATGAATTTCTCTACTCTGTATGAATTTGTTGGCTTTTGGATTCTTCAATCCTGTGATGACATTCTAAACTTCTTGGTTGGGATTTATTTAAGTAAAAAATCAGTTTTCAAAGCTGAGAGTACTGTTTTATTTGGAGTCATATACACGTAGGTTTTTCTTCTTTTTTCTTGTGATATTTTTCATTGTTCACATTACATTTTATGTTTGTTACCATTTTTCATTCTTTATTTTTTTAGCATCACTTTCTTACTCTGTCTTTGGAGCATCCCCTTTATGAATAAAAGTTTGTTGTAGAGGTTTTGATGATGAAATGAGAGCAGTGGTGGCAAGAAATCTTGAAGCCAGGGGGGTTATTTTACACCCAAGGACAAATTTGACACAGGTTTTTCCTTGTTGGAATTTGCAACTCATTTTTATCATAATAAAGTAATTCTAAAATGTAATTCATTTTTACTTGGAGGCTTAGCTGATGACAACAAATTTTATTTTCTAGTTGATCAAAACAGATGATGGAATTAAAGTTATCACAGATCATGGCGAGGAGCTGGTAGCTGATGTTGTACTATTTGCCACTGGTAAGGATACACATAACATGGACATTTTAATGATTATTTTTCAGAGACTAATTTTCCTATTGCCATAGGACTACATCAAGGATCAATATTGAGCCCTTACTTGTTTACATTGGTTTTGGATGTGCTCATTGAGCATATCCAAGAACTAGTGCCACAATACATGCTCTTTGTGGATGATATTGTCTTAGTGGAAGACTCGAGAGAGGAATTAAATGAGAAGTTAGAATTTGAAAATAAAAGTAAATCAAAGAAGAGGAAGAGAAAGGAATTGTGTAACTGGTTCTGTTTTATTGAATTCAGTTTTTGTTAATGAGTACATTGTGCAAACTTCTATTTATAGAAGTGAATACAAGCCATGTGGCAGTTACATAATTGTAACTGCCATCTTTCTAGAAGCTTCTAGTCTAACTAACTAGAATTGTTTAGCTAAACAAACTTAAACATAAAACTACTTCAGCTTTGATTAGCAAAGCTGATTACAAAGATTAACTAATAACATCAATTATTCTAATATTCCCCCCTGAAGCTGAAGGTGAGTTGATGACTTGTCAACCACTTGAAGAAGCTTCCTGATTGAATGAAACTTTGAATTAGATAGTGGCTTTGTAAGAGCATCTGTCTGGAATTCAGATGGTATATGCTTGACTTGCAAGAGCTTTAATTGAACTCTATCTCTTACAAAGAAGAGACCAACTCAATATGTTTGGTTCTGTGATGAAGAACAGGGTTATGAGTTATGGCCACAGTGCTGAGATTGTCACACAGAACCACTGGTGTGTGATGAGTGAGTTGTAGTTTAGAGAGAAGAGACTCAATCCAGATGATCATATATATATATATATATATATATATATATATGTCGCTTCTATTCTTTCTCTAGACTAAACCTAGTAACACTCTCTATCACTCTCTCTCTCTGCATTTCCAACTAAAAACACAGGTGATCTTCAAAATATCTTGATTCCTTAGTCTTTAATTTTATTAACTAACGAATCCATCATTAACAATAATAGTAACGATTCTTGTGATGTAGATTTAGTTTGTAGCGATGGCTAGAAAGATGCTTATTGATAGTGAAATTGAAGAAGGAACCAATTTCGATTTTGATTTGTTTGTTATTGGTGCTGGAAGTGGTGGTGTTCGTGCCGCTAGATTTTCAGCTAGTTTTGGAGCTAAGGTATCATAATTTTCTTAATTTCCAGTTATTATGATATGAATTCATTTTTTCAGTTATTTTTTTTAATCTTGTTATATGAAGATTTTTATGGATTTATTTATGATTTATCTAATGTTAATATTGTGAAAACTGTGTTGTATTGAATAGGTTGGGGTTTGTGAGCTTCCATTTCATCCAATTAGTTCCGAAACTATTGGAGGCGTTGGTGGAACGTAAGTTCAATTCTGAATTTGTACATTCTGTGCTTTTGTTTTTGTTTCCTATGCAATGAGCATGAAGGAGTCATAGTCTAGTCATGGATTTATAGTTAATTTAAAATGTGATCATAAAAGCGCAGCCTACTGCACGAGGATCCCACATAGTAGGGTTTGAAACAGTAGATGTAGACAACCTTACCCCTACAAGCGGAGAAGCTGTTTCCAGGATTTGAACTAGTGATCTCATGGTCACTAAACAACAACCTTACCATTGCGCCAAACTCGCCATCTTAATTTAAAATACTCATAGTATTTGAACATACAGATAGTGTAGATTAGTTTATTTTCCTTTTTTTTGTTTCTGTTGCCTTGGCTGCTGAATATTTTAAGTTTAATTGCGATGAACTTGCATGATAGTTTTAAGTTGCTATAATGGAGTGGCTTTCATTTTGTATGTATGATTCAATACTGCTTTTGTCTGGTTTTCTCTCATTCTCCTTGCTGCTCATTATTTTCCCTTCAATTACTATGTAGTTCTGAAATATGATGATGGATTTTTTGTTTCAAAGGTGTGTTATCCGTGGTTGTGTTCCCAAGAAGATTTTGGTATATGGGTCATCTTTTGGAAGTGACATCGAGGTGAGTGTAGTGTATTATACAGACTCTTTGTTGGATATATAGATTGATTGTAGTGCTTTGCTCACTTGGTGTATCTTTTTCTTGTTTTTGTATTTTGGCATTTTCTCTGTTGTGAATTGCTCAGTTATAATGTTTTTCATCCTTACTATAAGAGTATCATTTTTAATTACCAAGTAATCATGGGTGACTAATTTGAGTTTATGGAAAACAATTTAGGTTGTAGTATAGAAGAAATATTTTTTTATTTCAAAGAGCATATGGCTCGCCCAAGCATATAGGACTTAGTTTTACTAGATTCATGCAGTAGAGTAGATCTGACGCAGTGCATTAGGAGTGGTTCAATTTGTCATGAAGTATGTGATGCATAGCACTCAGTGTTACCTGGTTCGCTAAAATACCCACAAACTACGTATTGGTACTTTCATTCCAAAACGGGGTCATTTTTGACCCAAAATGATGAAAGCAGCATTCTCAAATACAAACATTTAAAGGGGAAGAAGTGAATAGGAAGGGAGATGCAATGGAGAGTCGTGCAGCAGGCAGCAGGAAGCCGTGGTGATGGTATTGGGCGGCCATCTATGGGAAGGGTAGGCAGTGTGGTTGAGTGAAGGGGAGTCTGGGGAGATGAGAGCGTGTTTGATAGTGCTCTGTGAAAATGAGTAGATGAGCAGTCGGTGGAGTAAATATTGATACATTTCACATCTCTTGACTTTTTTCTTTTCTAATACATTTCACATCTCTTGACTTTTCTATCTATTTTTACCTTCTCTCTTTATCTTCACATTTCACAAAGAGAGTTGGATGGTAGTTTTTGATATTCCATTGTCACCTAATTTTTTTAGACCCTTCGTGCCACCTGGGCCTATTTCATTTATGATAAAAATTAAAATAAATAAAGTATACTTATTTTCTATTAGGATTGTAATTACAACTAGTAATGTAATAGGTTAAAATATATCCACTATTTAACACTAATGTTTAGTACCTATGTTAACATAGCTTGAAGTTTACACACCGTGATCCAATGCGAAGCAAATTTCGACCCAGAATACTAAACGAAGAAGTATATCCTAGTCCTACCATTCCACCTATCTAAAGAAGTCCTGTACCCGTACCTCGTACCAAATCGTAAAGTGAACCATGTAACACTGATTGCACTACTAGTTGATCTATCAGTTTTCTTTCTCTCTCCCCCCACCCACATATATATATATATAATTAGTTGGTTGCATAATTTTTATTTTAGTGTTTCCTAGATATTCATTTTATCTACTTTTGTCTGATGACTTAATAAATACGACTGGTTTGGTAGGACGCCAGAAATTATGGATGGGAATTGAGTGAGAAGGTTGATTTCAATTGGAAGAAGCTCTTGGAAAAGAAGGTATTTTAAGTTTCTTATGTTAGTATTGGATTTATTAATTTTGTGTCTACGCAATATAAAATTGTTTCCTCTTCTATCGAAATTGAAAAGATATTATCTGTTTTCTGTGAAAACATTATTTGTGAGCTGTGAGGAAATAAATATCAGCGTGATATTGGGCTAAGTGAAAAATGCAATTACAGAAAATGATGCAAGCAAAATATTGGGTAAGGTGAAGTTTGTATTATATTTGCCTTTTCTAGATACTACTTCATTTGTAAAGTCTACATGCTTTGCTTGTCCTCCCAGATTATGGTTATTTATTGAATCTGAGAGCAATTTGTTTGTACCAGAGAAACATGAAAGCTGTTGATCTGTATGTCATTTAGTAATCAAAGTTCTTTTGCAAAACTGCAGACTAATGAAATAAACAGATTAAATGGTATTTACAAGCGAATGTTATCCAATGCTGGGGTTAAATTATTTGAAGGTGAGGGGAAGATAGTTGGTCCAAATGAAGTTGAGGTGACCCAGTTGGATGGCACCAAGTTGTCTTATTCAGCAAAGCACATTCTGATTGCTACTGGCAGTAGGGCTCAAGTCCCAAATATTCCAGGACAGGTGAATTTAATTGTTTTGAAATGTAACTGCAAAGTATCCTATCCTGGCATGTAGCTTTAATCCTGAGATATGCATATTATGTGATATTAGTTCATCTGGCATGTACTTGAACACATGGTAGTTATGAATTTTTATGTTCACTGCATATCTTGGACAATGTTTGAAATGAAAACTTCAGCAATGAATGGAAGCATGTATGGAATACTTATTTTGATTGTTATGCAGGAGTTAGGTATCACATCGGACGAGGCTCTAAGTCTGGAGGAATTTCCTAAACGTGCTGTGATTCTTGGAGGAGGGTTTGTCTATGCCTTCTTTATTCAGATGTATATTAGTTCAACTACTTAATATCCCATGATTACTAATATATAAATTTTTGTTTTCAGTTATATTGCGGTTGAGTTTGCATCTATATGGCAAGGGATGGGTTCCACAGTCAGTCTAGTCTTCAGAAAGGAACTGCCGTTGAGGTTTGCTCTGATATGCATATTTCATCCATGTTTGATTTCATTCTTGTATAATCTTAAGGAGGGAGAAAATGAGTTATAACCAAATAATTATACTTTGATTAAAAATAAGAATAAATTACAATAATTTTATAGCTTCTTCTGTATATTGAACGGCAATAATTTCACCTTCAAGTTTGATTATGATAGATCCCTGGTTATATGAGAAAGATTAGAAGGGAGTCAGCGGGAACATGTGGCAGTGGGAAAAGGGGTTAAGAAATAAATTGGCAAATAAAGAGGAGAAAGTGAAGAGAACTAGTGGATAGTAATTACAATTAGGGGGGTAGTAATTATAGTGAGTGGGAGTTAAGAGATAAATAGGCAAACAAAGAGACAGTGGTGGGAAAAAAATAGGGAATGAGGGGACTGATGGGAAGGGATTCTGAAAATTGGAAAGGGTTTGGGTGGCTTAGGCCTTGGGTAGAGACAGCACTTGCTTCTCTAATTTCTTCTTTCCTTTTATTAGAGTTACTTTTGTCTCTCTATTTTCTATTTCTTACCATTGTAATTTGAGCCTGGCTCCTTGTTTCCCTACAATTTATTAGTAATGATATCAGTTCCTATCAGATTAATGATTCTCAATTTTATGGCCAACAATATTTGTGTACATATAAAAGATAATATGAATTTCTCTACTCTGTATGAATTTGTTGGCTTTTGGATTCTTCAATCCTGTGATGACATTCTAAACTTCTTGGTTGGGATTTATTTAAGTAAAAAATCAGTTTTCAAAGCTGAGAGTACTGTTTTATTTGGAGTCATATACACGTAGGTTTTTCTTCTTTTTTCTTGTGATATTTTTCATTGTTCACATTACATTTTATGTTTGTTACCATTTTTCATTCTTTATTTTTTTAGCATCACTTTCTTACTCTGTCTTTGGAGCATCCCCTTTATGAATAAAAGTTTGTTGTAGAGGTTTTGATGATGAAATGAGAGCAGTGGTGGCAAGAAATCTTGAAGCCAGGGGGGTTATTTTACACCCAAGGACAAATTTGACACAGGTTTTTCCTTGTTGGAATTTGCAACTCATTTTTATCATAATAAAGTAATTCTAAAATGTAATTCATTTTTACTTGGAGGCTTAGCTGATGACAACAAATTTTATTTTCTAGTTGATCAAAACAGATGATGGAATTAAAGTTATCACAGATCATGGCGAGGAGCTGGTAGCTGATGTTGTACTATTTGCCACTGGTAAGGATACACATAACATGGACATTTTAATGATTATTTTTCAGAGACTAATTTTCCTATTGCCATAGGACTACATCAAGGATCAATATTGAGCCCTTACTTGTTTACATTGGTTTTGGATGTGCTCATTGAGCATATCCAAGAACTAGTGCCACAATACATGCTCTTTGTGGATGATATTGTCTTAGTGGAAGACTCGAGAGAGGAATTAAATGAGAAGTTAGAATTTGAAAATAAAAGTAAATCAAAGAAGAGGAAGAGAAAGGAATTGTGTAACTGGTTCTGTTTTATTGAATTCAGTTTTTGTTAATGAGTACATTGTGCAAACTTCTATTTATAGAAGTGAATACAAGCCATGTGGCAGTTACATAATTGTAACTGCCATCTTTCTAGAAGCTTCTAGTCTAACTAACTAGAATTGTTTAGCTAAACAAACTTAAACATAAAACTACTTCAGCTTTGATTAGCAAAGCTGATTACAAAGATTAACTAATAACATCAATTATTCTAATATTCCCCCCTGAAGCTGAAGGTGAGTTGATGACTTGTCAACCACTTGAAGAAGCTTCCTGATTGAATGAAACTTTGAATTAGATAGTGGCTTTGTAAGAGCATCTGTCTGGAATTCAGATGGTATATGCTTGACTTGCAAGAGCTTTAATTGAACTCTATCTCTTACAAAGAAGAGACCAACTCAATATGTTTGGTTCTGTGATGAAGAACAGGGTTATGAGTTATGGCCACAGTGCTGAGATTGTCACACAGAACCACTGGTGTGTGATGAGTGAGTTGTAGTTTAGAGAGAAGAGACTCAATCCAGATGATCTCTTGAGAGGCTAGGGCTAGGCTTCTGTATTCTGCTTCTGTACTAGACCTAGAAACAGTTTGTTGTTTCTTTGACCACCAAGTAATAATATTTGGACCAACAAAGATACAAGCTCCTGAGATAGATTTTCTGTCATCAGGATCTGATGCCCAATCTGCATCACAAAGTGAGAGATCCTTGTAAGTACCTTAGTATTCTCTTAACAGCAGCCCAATGATCATTCAGAGGATTGGACATAAATTGACATACTTTGTTGACACTAAAAGCAAGATCAGGTCTTGTGATTATTGCATATTGAAGGGCACCAACTATGGACCTATATAGTGTGGGATTTTCAAAACCAGAGGAACCTGTTTTGGTTAGCTTGCAGGAGGCAGACATAGGAGTAGGAGATGGTTTGGATAAATCCATGTTGACTTTCTTGAGAAGATCTCTGATATACTTGGTTTGTGAGAGAAAAAAGAGAGCCATTGGTCATGTGTTTAACTTCAATTCCCAGAAAATAGTCCAAGGAGCCTAGTCTCTTTAGTGCAAAGGTATACTGAGTTTGGCAATAATCTGATTTATGTGAGGAGTAGATGATCCAGTGACAATCATGTCATCCACATATACTAGAACAAAGAGTTTGTAAGTAGTGGATGTGTGAATAAAAAGGAGTTATCACACTTACTGATTTCAAAGCCTATTTGAAGTAAAGTACCCTTAAGTCTTTCAAACCATTGCCTAGGAGCCTGTTTGAGGCCATAAAGAGCTTTGTGAAGTCTGCAAACCTTAGTTTTGTCACTATTAATGAAACCAACAGGTTGTAGCATATATACTTCTTCATTAAGCAAGCCATTGAGAAAAGCATTATTAATGTCCAATTGTTCTAGAGGCCATTTGAATGTTACTGCCAAGGTGAGAAGAATTCTTATAGTAATAGTCTTCACAACTGAAGAAAAAGTTTCATTATAGTCAACCCCTTGTTTTTGATGAAATCCTTTTGCTACTAGCCTTGCCTTGTATCTATTAACTATTCCATCAGGATTCTCCTTGATCCTAAAGACCCATTTACACTCAATTGCTTGTTTTTCTGGGGGTAAATCAACAACAGTCCAAGTTTCCAACTGAATGAGAGCATTGTATTCCTCTTGCATAGCTTGTAACCAGAGAGGATCACTTAGAGCAGTCTTGACAGAAGTAGGTTCAGTTTGTGCTAAAAAGGCTCTAGGAACTCTGGGAATGAATGACTTGTCAATACCAGACTTGGAACGGGTTTGCATTGGGTGAGTAGATCTGGGAATAACAATGGTTAGTTGCATAGGTGAAGATTCTAGTGTAGTGGATGGTGAAAGTTGTAAAGGTAGGTCTGAGGATGAGGAGGATAATCTTTCAGTATTAGGCATTGGGGAATATTCAGTAGGAGGTCCTGGAGATGGTGCAGGAATAAAGGAAGAGGGTGATGTTGTAGTAGTAACAGTGTCATTGATGTGGAAGGTGTTTTGAGGAGAGTGATGGGTTAGTGTAGTAGGGGATGGCTCAGGACAAGGTAGAGAGATAGCAACTGGTGTATAGGGAAAACTGTGCTCATTGAATATCACATCCTTAGAAATATAGATTCTGCCATCTTTTGCCATACATTTATATCCCTTGTGTTGAGTTGAGTAACCAAGGAATATGCATTTAGAAGACTTGAATTCTAGTTTGTGATTTTTGTAAGGTCTTAATAGAGGGAAGCAGGCACATCCAAACACTTTAAGATAAGAATAGTCAGGTGAAACTCCATATAAAAGCAAGTGAGGAGAAGAGTGATTAGTGTAAGTGATGATAACCTGTTAATGAGATACACTGCAGTTGTGAAGGCATACTCCCAGTAGGACAAAGGTAAAGAAGCATGGGATAGCAATGCTAGGCCAGTTTCAACTATGTGCCTATGCTTTCTCTCAACAGTCCCTTGTTGATGATGAGTGTGAGGACATGATACTCTATGAATTATGCCTAAGGTGTTGAGAAATTCTGTAAAGGGTCTAAACTCTCCCCCCAATCACTTTGAATGGCCTTGACATTTTGGTGGAATTGATTTTGAACCAGGTTTAGAAAATATTTAAACAAATGCAATGTGTCTGACTTTTTCTTTAGCAGATAGATCCAAGTGTGTTTAGAATGAGCATCAACAAATTGACAAATAATACCTAAAATCTGTTGCTGAATGAATAGGTGCAGACCCCCATAGGTTTAAGTATAGAAGATCAAAAGGTTGAGTATAAATGGATGTAGATGCAGGGGAATGAAGTCTATGAGCCTTAGCATAACAACATGCTGAACAAAAATCAAGACTAGTTTTATTACAATGTGAGATATTACATTGTTGAAGGACACTTTTTACAGTAGCCTCATGGGCATGTCCTAATCTATAGTGTCAAAGTAAGTATGAAGTCAAATTCTTAGAACTAGAAGAAACAGTGTTATTGGCATACAAAGGCAACCTTGAGGTGGCATTACAATGTAAAGAAGTAGGTGACAGAAGATTTGAGAAAGCATAGAGCCCCTCTGTAGTGAGAGAACCTGTAGGAGCACCTGCTTAGTAGCCTGAAATTTGACAAAACAATGGTTACGGTGAAATTCAAAGAAACATTGATTATCTCTAGCAAACTGAGACACACTCATAAGATTTTTTGTAATTGTAGGCACAAGGAGTAAGTTATGTAATGACAAGACACTTTAGAATTAAAGGGAGACTAAAAATAAGCATGTCCACAACTTATAATAGTAGCTTTGTTGCCATTACCCATATAAATGTGATCTGAGGCAAACTGTTCAGTTGGTTCAATTAAGAAAGATGGATCTGCAGTCAGATGGTTTGTTGCACCTGAATCAGGATACCATAAGGATGGCTTGTTGGAATCTTGGTCAGTGTGTGTGATATTCATAGCATAGGGAGATGGATGAGCATAAGATGGATCAGGTCTTGTAGTTCTTCTAGGTGGATTCTGATGATGAACAGGCCTTGAATGAGTGTAGGAAGAAAAAGGAACTCTTGGTCTTGTGTAAGGAGAAGACAGATGATGACCAGTTGTAGGAGAGGTTGAATAGTTCATGTGAGGACTGTAAGGAGTTGAATGTGAATATCCATCAGCATAGTTATGACCATATGTGTGTGGCATGGTGTAGGCAGTGTCAGATGGTGCATAGTAGCACCAAGCCACATCATGTCCATATTTGTTGCAGTAATCACAGAAGTAATTTGAGACTCTGCTTGAGGATCTTCCACCACGAGTTCCACGTTTATTGAAATGACCTCCACCACGAGAACCATTATAAATCTGTCCAGAATAACCATTCATATGGTGTGCTGAAGGAAAGCTTGGACGATAAGGTGGATGAGAGGGTGGCAGTGGTGTAGTGTGTGTAACAGAAACTGGTGAAGGTGGCTCAGCAGCAACCACATTTGCAGACAATGCATCAGAAACAATTTTGTGTTTATTTTTGATCAGTCTAGACTCATATGTAAGCAAAAATTGTTCTAGTTCCTTGATTGAAGGAGGATGAACTTGACTTTCAATAGTTGTAATAACTGTGTGGTATTCCTCATTCAGTCCATCTAATACACAGTCAACATGTTCTTCTAATGAAATTAGAGATCCAATTGAAGCTAAGGAATCAGTAAGCATTTTTATTTTAGAAAAATATTCAGAAATGGTATTGGATCCTTGAGAAATTCCACGTAGTTGTGCCTTAAGTTGTCTACTTCGTGCTTTAGTATGTGCATTGCAAAAGGAATGTAATTCGTGCCATAATTGAAAAGTAGAAGTACAACCTATAACTCGTGGTTGCAGAGATTCTAAGATTGAGTTGAGAATCCAGGAGAACACATTTTGATCTTGTTCTTCCTAGCTCAAGAATCCTAGATTTATGCGATTATTAGTGCGACATGCTTCAGTGAGAAATTGCGGTGGAAATTATGGATTTAGTAACCTAAGAACACGATTTGATTTTAGAACAGCTATCATGAATTGACTCCATGTGAGGTAGTTCTTCTCTGTGAGTTTTGTAATAGGAACTGGAAGAGAAAGAGAAGGAGCTATGGCTTGAACTGATGCAGCGTTGGAAGTATTTGGTGGAGATTCCATGGAAGGAGGAGGATCGGTGGTGTGGGCCATAAAAGCTCGTGATACCATGAAAATAAAAGTAAATCAAAGAAGAGGAAGAGAAAGGAATTGTGTGACTGATTCTGTTTTATTGAATTCAGTTTTTGTTAATGAGTACATTGTGCAAACTTCTATTTATAGAAAGTGAATACAAGCCATATGGCAGTTACATAATTGTAACTACCATCCTTCTAGAAGCTTCTAGTCTAACTAACTAGAATTGCTTAGCTAAACAAACTTAAACAGAAAACTACTTCAGCTTTGATTAGCAAAGCTGATTACAAAGATCAACTAATAACATCAATTATTCTAATAGAATTGTAGTGACAAGCTTTAGAAGCACATGTATTCCATATAAGTCGAAGTAAGACAGAGTATATGGAGTATAAGTTTAGCAAGAGATGAACAGACTCTACGATAGAGGTAAAGATTGAGGATAATATCATACCACAAGTCACTAGGTTTAAATATCTTGGGACAATCATACAAGACGATGGAGAAATTGGTGGAGATGTGAACCATAGGTTTCAAGCGAGTTGGATGAAATGACGGAGTACTTTAGGTGTCATTTGTGATAAAAAGATACCATTCAAGCTTAAGGGGAAATTTTACCGCATAACTATAAGATCTGTAATGTTATGAAACTAAATGTTGGGCCATAAAATGTCAACAAGAGAATAGAGTCATTGTAGCAGAGATGAGAACATTGCGTTGGATAAGTGGACACATTAGACAAGATGGAGTTAGAAATGAATGCATCAGAGAGAAAGTTGGAGTAACTCCTATTGTAGAAAAAATGATAGAGTCACACCTTAGGTGGTCTGGACATGTCTTGAGGAGACCGTTAGAAGCCCTGTAAGGAGAGTAGATTAAATGAAAGCTAGTTCAATTCCTAGAGGAAGAGGGAGACCCAGAAAAACCATAGAGAAAATGATAAAGAAAGACTTAGAGTTCAACGTTTTGTCAATGAACATGATTTATGATAGAGCATTATGTTATCGTTTGATCCATGTAGCCAACCTCACCTAATGAGATAAAGGTTTAGTTATTGTTGTAGTTTTTCACAGACTGAAATGTTCCTATTTACATGTTACAACCATTATTTTTTTAGCTCTTAACTCAGTTTTTTTTCTGGCTTAAAAAGAAACACTTCACTATTGTCTTTATTAATTTAAACATTTGGTGGAATCTTTCCATATAATTCTCCAGTTGTTTGTTGAGAATCTCATCAGTTCAGGATTATTGATCCTTTATATCCTAATTCCTAGCATAAAATTGGCCCATCAGTTTTTTCTAACCTCTTGCATAAAACTAGAGTAGTGCTTTCTGCGACTTTATCTCAGTATTTTTGCCTGCCTTGTCAAAAAATTTACATATTAGTGTTCTGGTGTTGATACAGGCAGGGCTCCTAATACAAAAAGGTTAAATTTAGAAGCTGTAGGTGTGGAGCTTGATAACACTGGAGCTATAAAGGTTGGCAGCTTTCTCTTTATGATATATGCACCCAATGTGACTCTGCAATCCTATGGTTTGATGTCATACTTGATTATATTAGCCTATACACTGTGTATGAATATTTTATCATTAACAGAACATAAAAAAACAAGCAGGGATGGGATAGGATTGGCATTGTAGGAATGGAGCAAAGCTACCTTTCCTCTCATTTGGAGGATTAATAAGGGGGACCAAATGTTGTTTATGGAATCTAAAGTAGCAACTTTTACCTATAATAACTTATTATCCACCTATCCCCCTCAATTTTGGTAGAGGGAATTGTTCCCCATGAATTCATTTCTCTTTGCATCTGTTTTAACATCCAAACATGAAAACTTATCTGCTTCCTTTCATTCCCTTTTCGTTTCCCTTATTCCTGTCACCCAAACACAGTGCTATGCAAGTACTATCAAGTGATGTTTTCTAAGAAGGAAATATGTAAAAAAAATTGATTTGGATGTTGCGCTGTGTTATTATGTGATGAGGTCCAAAGCAATTTTACAAAATGTAACAGATTCATATATCTAATATACGTGCCTTTGAAGTAGAAAAACAGACTCGCATCTGCTCTATCTTATATCGTCATACATAAAGATCAAGATGTTGTTCACTATGACGAAGAAGTTAGAGGCTCACCTTTTCTAGTATTTTGGCTTGTTCTTTTGCTATGCATAGACCGTTTTGTGTTATTAATTTCTTTTACCCTTGTAAATTTATTCATCTAGTTATGATGTCATATCAAATGCTCCTCATTGACTGGATATGGATTGACAACTAGTGAACAGAATAATGATTATGACTGTCATAGTTTCTAAATTTTCTGTATTCCAATTTTGTAGGTTGATGAGTACTCACGCACTAATATACCTAGCATATGGGCTGTTGGTGATGTAACAAATCGATTCAATCTTACCCCAGTGGCCTTGATGGAAGGAACATGCTTTGCGGTAAGTGCTCCTGGTAGGTTAATATTCCTTGTCTTAAAATTATGTTTTGTCAATTTCTTGTATATTCATTTGCTTTTTATATGCAGAAAACGGTTTTTGGTAGCCAACCAAGCAAGCCTGACTACAGTAATATCCCCTATGCAGTATTCAGGTATTGTTGGTTTTGCATGACAACTTCGAAAATATGAACATTTGTGAATTTGACAAGTCATAAATATATGTACTTCCCTTTTTTTATTTTACTTTATTTTTTGCCTTGTTGGCTGAATACAATCACACTTTTTTGTTCTGCAGCATTCCACCACTCTCCGTAGTTGGTCTCAGTGAAGAGCAGGCAATAGAGCAAGCAAATGGTGATTTGTTGGTTTTCACATCATCATTCAATCCTATGAGAAATACCATCTCTGGGTATGTGTAGTGATTTTGGAATTCTTTTCACATTAATTGGAAACCAATGTAATGCAGAATTCATGATGCTTAGACCTTTTGGACATTTAGTTCTATTAATGTGCTTGATCATCATTTAATGTGTTTGTTCATCTAAAACAAGGAGAATCTTTTTGGTAATTTAAAAATTAAAATGTTCACGTTAATCTAGCATTGTCTTTTTTCCTCTTCAAATAGGCGACAAGAAAAAACTGTTATGAAGCTTGTTGTTGATGCTGAGACAGATAAGGTTCTTGGAGCATCCATGTGTGGGCCGGATGCTCCTGAAATTATGCAGGTATTTTAATTCCCTCACTAGCTGTTATCTAGAAAATGCCAATTGAGTGTTATTTATGCTGTTCATTAAATTGTTAATGTTAATTGTTCTGGATCCTTTCTTTTTTCCTTAAAAAATATATTTTTACTATCCTTATCTCTAAATTTGTTAGTGGAGTATACTACAAGTGTAGATTGTGAATATGGTAAGCTTCAGTCACAATGTTTCTATTAACAGTAAATAGATGAGGGCAATTATTCCGAGAGTTTCCAACGCAATGGTAAGGTTGTTTGGCTTGTGACCTAGAGGTTATAAGCTCAAAATTTGAAAACCTCTTTGCTTGTGATGGAAAGGCTGTGTACATCCGTCCTCCACATGCTTCACTAGGTGAGAACATCATGCATTGGGCTGCCCATTTAATTGTTGTGAGGTCTAGGCATGACAATGCTCAGTAGTTTGGTTTCACAACCATTTTTGTGGAAATACTGTAATCAAAGACAAAAAAGTTAAAAGTTAGGTGAGCTATGAAGTTATAGAATGAGTGTCTTTTTCTTTTTGAATTGTTAGTATTTTATCAAATCTAAAATTAGATCCAGATTGGTCCCAAGAATTAAGCCGTGGAAATTAAGAAGGGTGAGGAACAAAGGAGTTATCAAAAGACTTGGACCAAGTGAAACACATTAAAATAAGATGGAAAATTCTCGGTGAAGGACAAAAAGATTAAGGAAAGATGGAATAACTATTTTAACAAGTTTTCAATGACAACCATAATACTTTACTTCATGATAGGCTAAACACTAAAGAGGAGGACCAAAATTATATATTTTATCGTAGAATTCAAGAATTGGAGGTGAAAGAAGCTCTGAAAAGGATGGAGAATGAAAGATTAAGCTCATGAGTCATAATATGAAGTATGAAAGAGGATAATTAAGCTTAATGACAACTATAATACTTTGCTTTCTGATAGGCTAAACACTAAAGAGGAAGATCAAAAATATATTTTTTATCATAGAATTCATGAGTTGGAGGTGAAAGAAACTGTAAAAAGGATGGAGAATGGAGAATTAAGATCATGAGCCATATTATGAAGTTATAAAAGAGGATAATTGAGCAATGGTTGTGATAAGAGACACTTACATAACCAACTTAGATTTATGTTGGGGAGGTCGATCCTAGAGGCTATAGAGATTGATGGAGAGTTACCAAGAGACTTATACATGGTTTCATTGATTTGGAGAAGGCAAATGATAAACTACCTATGTAAGTGTCATGGAAAGCTATAAGGAAGAAAAGAGTTCAAATTGCCTACATTTGATCAATCAAGGATATGTATGGTAAAGTTAAGACCGGAGTGAGTACACAAGAAGAGAACTCGAAAGATTTCCCTATTGCTATAGGACTATATCAAGGGTCAACATTGAGTCCATACTGTTTATATTGGTCTTGTATGTGCTTACTTAACATATCCAAAAATCAGTGCCACAATGCATTTTTTTTGTGTGGGTGATATTGTCCTAGTTGGAGAATTGAGCGAGGGATGAAATGGGAAGCTAGAAATTTGGATACAAGCTTTAGAAGTACATGGCTTTCATATAAGTCGAAGTAAGATAAATTTGAGAGTAAGTTTAGCAAGAGGTGGTCAAACCCCTACTCTAGAGGTAGAGATTGGAGATTATATCATATCACAAGTTATTGGATTTAAGTATCTCAAGGCAATTATACAATACGACAGAGAAATTGAGGAAGATGTTAACCATAGGATTCAAACTAAATGGAAGAAGTTGTAGAGTGCATCACATGTCATATGTTATAGAAAAGTGCTACTCAAGCTTAATAGGAATTTTCTTTACTGCACAGTCTTGAGACCCACAATGTTATTATATGATAGCGAATGTTGGGCCGTAAAATGTAAACAAAAGAATACACTCAACGTAGCAAAGATGAGAATGTTTCATTGAATGAGTGGACGTGTTGGAGAATATTCGATTAAAAATAAATTCATTGGAGAGAGTTGGGGTAACTCCTATTATAGAAAAAATGGTAGAATCTCACCTTAGGTGGTGTGGACATGTGTGGAGGAAACCATTAAAAGCTCTACTAAGGAGAGTAGATCAAACATAAAGTTGGTTTATAATCCAGTACTTGAAGATGGTCTGTATTGGTCATATAAACTTTAGATTCATCTGTTACATTTATTCAATCATCAATTACTATTTACATTGCCCTCCCCCCCTCCAGTTAATAACAATAGTATCCGTATATATCTTTCCTTTGCATATTTTGTATGCCATACTATGTTCTGGTCTTCATGCACCATTGGTTTATTGCATGCTTCTAGTATTTACTGCTCTTTTTGTATTTCGAATGCAAAGATGCTTATACTTTTAATCTGGTATGGATGTTTTGATCAATAGGGTATTGCTGTTGCGTTGAAATGTGGAGCTACCAAGGCACAGTTTGACAGCACAGTAAGTTTACAGCTTCTTGAATCTTTTTTTTTGGTATGGCAGTGGTTGGATATTGTCAGGGGGATAGCAATAGCATAAGAGCAGCCTCATGAGAAACAAAAGGACCGGCCAGTCGGACTGATTCAACCATGAAACATTACCATCTGGCCAGTCGGGTCAAGTCACTCAAACTGATGACTTGAAAACTGGGTGACAAACAACTGAACTGGTTGAAAACCTTTGAACCACTCAAAACTTGGTGCAGTTTAGTGGATGACCCAGTTCAAGTTATTATCCATAAATAACCCATGTTGCTTCGAAGTGAACCAAACTTGGGTGCCTTGTTCTTAAGACCAGTGCCTCACTACTAAGCCACTTGCAGTCCTCAGGGAATGTAAGTACAGTTGTAAGGTGTTCGAACTCGGGTCCTGAATTTTTTATATGGCAAGCCTCCTTAAAAATCGAACAGTTACACTCCAGCCAAAATGTAGCATAAGTTGCATATTGCCACAAAAAGTATTGCCTATGCACCAAAGTGTAGCATAGGCTCCTTATTTCCACTGAAGTCTTGCTTCTTTATTTCTTCCAAAGTCATGAGAACACTGAAAGGACCAAGGGACCAAATCTTTTTATAACACTTGTGTGTGTGTGAGAGAGTGAGAGAGAATGAGAGGGCCAATTTATATATGTATTTTAAATCTAGTACATCCATCAAGTACAAAGTAAACGAATGAGATGTACCAATCAATTAATTAAAAAATTGTTATTTTGCCAATATATCTTAATGGCATGACTTTAAGGTAAGTTTATAAGATATCAATCTCACATTATAAGAATTATATCTGATAATGATCCATTTCTCTCAATTGATGTGATGATGGTCAACTATTACATGATAAAGCAAATAAATAATATATCTCCATTAACTTCGTCATAATTTTGAAGACAAATGAACAGGGTCAAGGAAACTGAAAGGGGAAATCTAGTTTAGAAACCGAGCCATCATTTTAATCTATTTTGGTGCCAGGCGTTCTTACACAAACAATTCTACCATGAGAATGCCTGAATCCTGTACAGACATTCTGTTTAAACTGTAGGAGCTAAATCAAAAGCCATTCGATCGGAGTCCCACATTACATTGGTGGTTTAGGTTGATATCCTGCTTTGCTATATCATATCACTATTGGGAGGATATCTTCTCCCTACAAAAATTCATGCACTACTTATGATTGGTTAGAAAAATACTTAAATTTGGGAGGATATATTCTGTCCCAAAAGAATAGATCTAGACACTGCTTGTGACTAGTTAAAAAAATACTTAATTATTAAATTTGGGAGGACATCTTCTATCCCAAAAGAATGAACCCTTCCCTGTGTCACTGCTTGTGATTAGTCAAAAAAGATACTTAATTATTAATTTTTTAACTTAAATGCATTTTTCCTACTAATTACAAGTAATGATACATAGAGTGATACACTATATGAGACAATAGATGTACTCCCTTCTCTTGTCACCCTTTCCTCAAGAAATGTGAGGGTACGACTTCATAAGTCTACCCTCTTAGGAATCTATTAGGTCAGTATCCCCCTTTACTACATTTACCATGCTTTCCATCTCTTCTCCCATTTTTTATGCTAATATATATTCTTATCTTAATCACTTGACTCTCTCCTTTAGGTTGGAATACACCCATCTGCTGCAGAAGAATTCGTTACCATGAGGTCAGTCACAAGGCGAATTGCTGTAGGTGGCAAACCTCTGACAAATTAGTAGTTCTAAGTCAGTTTGGTGATAGTGCAAAGTCTAAATCTAGAACTTTTTGCTCACAATCACTTGTTATAGATAATTGGAAAAATATCTACTTTAATTTCCAATATATAGGTGATTTGTTCATTACTGTCAGTAAAACAGCTTAATGTTTGTGCTAATCGTGTTATTTCTCCATTATTTAAGAAATGGAAGCTTTGCAACTTTAAAAAATAATGTTATATAGCCTTTTGTAGACAGACACATTACACATATGTACAATTTTTTATCTATCAATCAAAAACAAAAATATTAAAATTAAATCACTTCTGCAAAGTGACCTCCGTTTCATGTTCCCTCACTTCTTCGGGTTGTTCTTTCTCGTTCTCTTGAAGATCAATCTCAGAAGACTAGATTCACTGTCTAGTATCAAATTTGGAGCTTGAGGTTGGAGATTTTTCGGAGGAGCAATGAGTAATGCTGTAACCATGGCTGCATTTGATCCTCATCTGTTGTGGGAGGAATTTTTAGAATAAGGGAGTATTTCATCTAAATCTTTAGATGTTGTAACCATGGCTGCATTGGATCCAATGGTTGTCATCTTAATCAAACCCACCTCTTTTAGTGTAAGCATAGAACGAGCTTGATATAAAGGAGGAAGATGATTGCTTTGTCACATTAATGTAGCAATATGCTGGTTTGAAACAGTGCACCAACATTTTTCAATTGATTTGAAAGCATTTTGAGTTGTTGATAATATGCTGAAACAATTGAAAAATCTTCAATTTGAGTGTTGGAGAATTCTTGCTTGAGTGTGACTACAAGTGAGTGTTGGTTATCTTGAAAAATGTCTTGTAGCCGATCCCAAACTTCCATTGCAATGGAGTAAGGATCAATGATGGTGGCCAAAAGACCATTTGAAATATTGGAATAAATCTACTAGAGAACAATGGCATTAAGGGTTGGCCAAGATTCTTTTTCCTAGTTGGTTTCAGGCAACTTCTTTTCCTTGCCTTGTGAGATCGAGCATGATTTTTCATATTAAAAGTTTTCCAGTTCATGAACATCATAATATGTTTATTGATATTGGATACGGTGAGAGCCGGATGAAAGTTATTCTTTGAACGGAAGACATGGCTGCCAAGAATCAAAGAGAAGATGGAGAATGAAGATGTGAAATGAAGAAGATGGTGAGGGTTAGGAGAAATCTGGAAAGTTTCATCAGTCTCTTGATACCATGAAAGAATTTGTTCCGCCATCTTTTCCATTCAAAACAATGTGTAATATATAAGAGAATCAACCTAATTTAAGGCTACAAATTATGTAAGTTATTAAAAACATTATTAGTAAATAAAGATTCTAGAAAATAATAGGATTTTTTTAAACTCAACTCTTGAGAATAATAGAATACAAAAGTACGTATGATTTAAAATACTAAACATATAATATTTCATGTGATAGCAGATTTAGATTCCTAATACACTTTACCACTTTTTAATTGCTTATCCTTAGTCCTAAATGGTCGAAGTTAAAAGAACCTAAGAGTTAAGAGAGAGTCTAAACCTAAGAGTTGAGTCTTAGATACAACATGGTTATAAATCTTAGGAATATAGAAGAAAATTATACTTGTAAATAATTATTGGTTGTAAATTAATTGTTAAAACATTTACATTGAAACTCCTTTGCATTAGCACCTATACTTCTCTACATGCATGTGCTATTTGATGTATTTGGAAAACAATTTGGATAGATTATATATGTTATATCCGAGTATTTAACTTTTTTATATTAATTTGTGTTCCCTTCGTGCTTCTTTGTCCTGTCTTTTGGGATCCTATCCTATAATGTGATAATCTTTCTTTGTAACGCAATAAGATTGAAAAAATTTATGCTCAAATGTGAAGATTTAAATGAGGGATATATATATTATATATATATATATATATATATATACACACACACGTATGTTTAAAAAATGAATAATATTTATGATGATTGACTCTTAAATAACAATACTATACAAAAATGATTAATGAGTCGCTAATGATGTAAATAGAACTTTACATTATCTATACATATCCATTAAACTCTATTGATAATTGTGCAAAAGTTGAAGATTGTAAAACAACAAAATTTTAATAATATATCTTCTGATTTTATCTCACATAAATAGTTAATATGCTGCTGAGAGCTTATTAGTAGTCGAGAACTTAAGAGCTAGGAACAAAAAAGTATGAGATTTTTTCTAATTGGTAAAACATTACTCTCTTTTTTTTTGTAAAATTAACTTATAATTAGATAGTACATGTAAAATAAAATAAGGTTCTAATTAATAAATAATAAGTCACATCCAAGTGACTTATGAAATATGGATTTTTAAGTAACCTCCAACTAACTTATCAAATATGGATTTTTAGGATTTATAAACTCTTTTGTCAAACAAATGAATTAACTTATTTCTAATCAGATAATTTTGTTGACTGACTTATAAGTAACTTACGAGCTTTGCCAAACATAACTTATATCCATGTATTTTTTATAATATTAAATATTATTTATGCAGCTTCTTACTGTCCATTATACTATCCATTGAACTTGAAATTCACCTATGGAAGTAACAATCTTACCATAGCATGACAAAATAAGATGTCCCATCTTTACTCAAGTTAACTATGTAAAAATCAATCATTAATGACTCTAGAAATAAAAATTTGCGGTAGTTTAAAGAAAATAATAAAAGCAAAATTTTTTTTGGTTACCCACATGTATCTCACAATGAAGGCAATCCTGTTCGAGCCGGGAACATCCACAGGTATGTGGAGCTAACTCTCCCAGTGGACATTTTTTTCATCCACAAGACTCGAACCTAGGTTCTTGCTTAAAGGGAATCAAACATGTACCATTTGAACCAAATAGTATGTGAAAGTACAAAACATTATCTAAACAAATTTAAGTAATTGATGACCTTGCAATATCAAACATTACCTATATCGACACAAACAAATTGTCCCCTAAAAATATAAAAAACGTTTTTTTAACATTTTTGGGACGATTGAAGAACGCTGCCAAAGAGAAAACAATAATGACATTTTTTATGTCTTATACTTATTAGCTTTTTTAGGAATTCACAGATGAAAACAATATTAGTAAATAATTAAAATAACTGTTAGAAACAATTAAATCGAAACTTGATATTTGCTTTACCCCTATACTTCTCTACATGCTGGTGCTATTTGATTCTTTCAAAGAACAATTTGGATAGATTATATATTATTTGTTATATCGCTAAGAACATTTAATTCTTTTATATTAATTTGTGTTTCCTTTGTGTTTGCTTGTCCGTCTTATGAGATCCAACACTTTAAAGCTATTGTATTTGTGAAAATTCAATTTTGTCCGACCCAAAAAGAAATATACTAGAATCTCTACCATCTGAAGAGTCATGACCTGAAGTATCTCTCCTCTGCTCTCTAACATCGCATGCCTACTTGGAAGCAGATTGACAATTCTAGATTGTGCAGTTTGATCTACTTCTCATGTGTCCATGCATGTTAACAAGTTAGAAATCAATTCCATAATAAAATTTAAATAATAAAAAAAAATGAAGCATTCTTTCTATCAACTAAAAATGCAAAGTAATTTAATGGTAATTAAAGTAACAATTATCCTAATTTTTAAGGTATGATGCAGTGATGGACATTTGGACTGCACTTCACTTTCTTAAAATTTAGGATTGTTACAATGTTTTTCTAATAAATCTAAAATCTTTTAAATAATAGTAATTTTTAATGTATGATACAGTGTCAGACATTTGAGATGCACTTCACTTTCTTAAACTTAGAAATAATTGATACAATGTTTTAATAAATCTAAAATCTTTTAAATAAATGTGATAAGATCCTAACTAATCTCCTAGTATGAGGCGCAATATAAGACTCAAGGGATGTACTTCACTTATATTAATAAGAATATTAGTTGAGATTTAACACACATTTTTCTAAAAAAATAATAAAATTAACTCAACCAACAAACTTTTTTCTACCCAAAGAACTACGTAGGATGATTCCCTATCTATCATGGTGATACGTAGGAGCAAAGTCTCACATTGTCCGACACAACAAAAAATAATATTTTTTGTCATTTTAATAATAAATTAAATAACCAAATAACTGTAAAGTATAATATAAGCCATACAATTTAGTGAGGGATACCATTTAAAATGGACGGATATGACGCTAATACTTTTCCTATTATGTAACCGATTCCCGAACATGGATATAAAAAATCCAAAGCTCAATATGATTGGACTAAAATATTTTTCTGCATTTTTCACCATAAATGTAGTGGTCACTCTAAGAAAGTCGTGCGACTGAAAATCGGAGCACGACAGCTGGCGACTACACTAGGGACTCTTTTAAGAGAGTCAGGCCCATAATAGCTAATTGTATGGCTAATTATAGTTTTTAATTATTTGGTTATTTCATTTTAACTTCTTACAAAAAAAAAAAAGCTCAAGTAATATTGTTTATTGCAAATAATTGTTTATTTATTATAACCCGTTACATGTGTTGTGGTTTGACGTTATATGCTTCCCATCAAAATATAATAGACTAGCATATTAAACAAGTACATGTCTTATACTTAAACATTAGATTAGATGAGGTATCCGCTTTGCTGGTGTGGACTTTAGGTCTCACTTGTATTAGCACGATGAACCACTTAGATTATCCTCAAGTATCATGGGTTTGCCGGTATGGACTATGGGTCTCACTTGTTATTCCTAGGATATTTGAGTTGATTTTCTTTATGATTGAATGCAATTTGGGAATCTTATATGGAGTGTAGAGATTTTAAGGTGTCTGCTATACCCTTGAACTTTATCATAGGATATTGTTCCTTAGATATTCCAAAAAAACCTTGTAGGGCATACCTA
The DNA here is from genome assembly GCF_001865875.1 of Lupinus angustifolius. NCBI lineage: Eukaryota > Viridiplantae > Streptophyta > Magnoliopsida > Fabales > Fabaceae > Lupinus > Lupinus angustifolius. The sequence goes on along the minus strand of NW_017726758.1, from coordinate 95,842 downwards.
ACCCGAAATCTAGGAAGCATATTGTATCATTTATCATGCCATAAATTGGGACTCATGTCCCTTAAATAAAGTGACATAAGTTTCACCTCAAGCCCAAATGGTATAGAATATCATTGCAAATAGATATCCTTATACCATACACACATTTCACATACATGTAGATAAAGTAGTAATCGAGATCCGTCATCCTAAAGATCATCATAGAAAAACTTGGGTAGCTCAGCTTTACCCCAGGTTAGTCTAAACTATATGACAAATGTGAAATCACTGTTATGTTTCATATGTGATGATGATGGCTAAATCACCCCAAGATAGGATCTATTACCTTTGAATTATCACACATTCTATTCATGCATACATTAACTAAAAAAATATCATTCAAAATAATTCATACATGCATGCACTTAGAAAAAATACATTACTCATTCATTCATGCATTCAAAAAGAAAAATTTACCCATTCATTTAATTATTCATTCACTCATGCATTCAAAAAGAAAAAAATCATTCATTTATTCAATTATATATTCATTCATGCACTAAAAAATAAACACATTATTCATACACACACCAATTTATTCGTTTATTCATACATTCATCAATAAAATAAAATAAATCATTCAAACATTCTATTTCATGCATTACTATATCATACATTTTAATATCATATTTCACCATATCATTGTATTCATTATAACAAACCCTCTCATCTCATCATAAAAAAACAAAAAAAAATTATCTCATACATCTTCTCATAGCCTTCATACATTCAAAGTCATATACATCATAAATTACATTCTCTAAGAGTCTCATACACTAAAAAATCCCATGCATTCATTGGCAACATCTCATGCACTCTCTTACATCATACACTTCAAAAATATAAGTCACATCATTTATACATCTCAAAATGCATTTTCATATATGCAACATATACTTGTAAGTAGTATAGCTCAAAGTTACCATACTTGCATTTCATGCATCATTTTTTAGTTATAGATTGCATGTCAACACATGAAACATAGATAAAAAGTGTTCACTTCATGCATATCATGCATCAAAAATTCATTTTTATATGCATTTCATGATCCTATTACTAAGGGCACTCGTCAATCATGAGTTAAGAGTTGCTTTTAAGATCATTTTTCTTGGACTCAACTAAAAGTAATCGTGGTGGAAGATGAATTAATTAAAGGAAATAGAGAGATTCCCACTTTGTGATCAAGACAACATGGCTAAACTTGTCGACACACAATGATATAGTGTCTCCTACCAAGTTGAATTGTGGATCAATTTGAAAATTCTCATCATTTGGAGACCCAAGTCAAAGTCAACACTCATTTTCTAATGTATATTTTTAACGAGTATATACTAGTGCGTTAGTCATGTAAACTTACCATCCCATATTACACATAACCATCATATTTACCTAAAAAAAGGACGCCAAAATTAATTCTTCATTAATATGAGATTTTTATTAAAAATGAGATTAAAATGGAGGATGATGCAATTATAAAATAAAAAATGATGTACATCTCCAAGAAAATTTTTCTCAGGACACAAGGCTTCTTTGTAATTCCTAAACACTAAGAAGATATATCTAATCACCCTATTGGACCTAGACATCATGAAATGAGATAATTTTTTAATAACCCTCAATATGTCAATAATACGAGGAGGGTAGTTTATCAATCATTTTCTTTAACATTCCATTATTAAAAGAGATAATTAATTTTTTCACGACACTTATGTGACTAAACAATAAGAAAATATAAGGAGCATTCCTAGCTTGAAGAAAAAAAGAAAAAAAGATTCAAAAGGCCCATTAAGATTCCATAATTAATATCCGAAGCAAAAGAAAAATGCAAAATAATGTCACAAAAGGAACCATTCTTCAAAATACTCTCTCCTAAAATTTTAAGCCATTCTTATAAAAACTTGGAAAATTCTCATGATAATTGAATGTCATATTAGAAAACTAGGGAAAGTAGAATAAAGAAGAAAAGTGTAAGCTGGGTATGGAAATACATATTTTTGAGACTTATATTCTTTTCTTTGAAACCATTAACCAAGCCAAGATACAAGACTAAAAAGACTTTGTCGATAACTTATTTGCCTAAGATATGCATCATGACAAAAAATGCTGACTCTGCTACAAGTAATAAATTTTTGATAAAATATCTCATCTTTAATACATAAGTTAAAATTAATTTTCTCACTATCATCATAACTTCACCACTACTCACAACCTAACTACAAGGCGAGAACTACCTCAACAAATCTCTGGTTCATCACGACAAACGCGAGAACTACTTCAATAAATCTCTGGTTCATCACGACAAGCACGAGAACAACCTCAACAAATCCCTGATTCATCACGGAAAACACGAGAACTACCTAAACAAATCTCTAGTTTATCACGACAATCAAGGGAACTACCACAAGAAATCCTACATTTATCATGACAACCACGACAATTGCCTCAATAAATCCCTAGTTCATCACAACAACCGGGGGAACTGCCTCAATAAATCTTTGGTTCATCATTGCAAGCGCGACAACTACCTTAACATATCCCTAGTTCATCATGACAAGCGCGAGAACTGCCTAAACAAATCTCTGGTTCATAATGGCAAGCACATGAACAACCGCAATAAATCCCTCATTCATCATGGCAAGGATGGGAACTGCCTCAAGAAATCTCTGGTTCATAATGGTAAGTGCAGGAACTACCTCAAGAAATCTCTGGTTCATCATGGTAAGCGTGAGAACTGCCTCAACAAATCCCTAGTCCATCATAGTAAGCGCAACAACTTCCTCAACAAATCTTAGTCCATCATGGCTAGCGCGTGAACTACCTCAAAAATCCCTTGTCCATCATTGCAAGTGAGGGAACTGCCTCATCAAACCCATGATCCATCATGGCAAGCGCGTAAATTGCCTCAACAAATCCCTAGTTCATCATTGCAAGGGTGAGAACTGCCTCAATAAATCTCTGGTTCATCATGGTAAGCGTGGGAACTGCCTCAATAAATCACTGGTTCATCATGGCAAGCCTGAGAAATGCCTTAATAAATCCCTGGTTCACCATGGCAAGTGTAGAAATTGCCTCAACAAATCATTGGTTCATCATGGCAAGTGAGGGAATTACGTCAAAAAAACCCTAGTGTCATGGCAAGTGCAGGAATTGCCTCAATAAATCCCTAGTCCATCAGGACAAATGTGGGAAATGCCTCAATAAATCCCTGGTTCATCATGGAAAGTGCGTGAACTGCCTCAACAAATCCTTGGTTCAACATGGAAAGCGCGAGAAATGCCTCAACAAATCCCTGGTTCAACACGGAAGGCGCGAGAAATGCCTCAACAAATCCATGGTTCATCACGGAAAGCGCGAGAAATGACTCAACAAATCCCTAGTTCATCATGGCTAGCGTAGAAACCGCCTCAACAAATCTTAGGATCATTATGGCAAGCGTGGGAACAACCTCAATAAATCCATAGTTAATCATGGCAAGCGCAGGAACTATCTCAACAATTCTTGGGTTCATCATGGCAAGCGCGAGAACTACCTCAACAAATCACTAGTTCATCATGGGAAGCATGGGAACTGCCTCAACAAATCCTTGGTCCATCAAGGCAAGCGCATTAACTTCCTCAACAAATCCCTAGTCCGTCATGGAAAGTTTGAGACTGCCTAAATAAATTTCTCGTCCATCATGACAAGCACAAGAACGCCCTCAACAAATCCCCGATCCATCATGATAAGCGCGGGAAATGCTTCAACAAATCTCTAGTTCATCATCGCAAATGTGAGAACTGCCTCAAAAAATCCCTAGTTCATCATGGCAAGCATGGGAACTGCCTCAACAAATCCCTTGTTCATCATGGCAAGCGTGAGAACTGCATCAATAAATCCCTGGTTCATCATGGCAAGCGCGAGAACTGCCTCAACAAATCCCTTGTTCATCTTGGAAAGTGAGGGAACTGCCTCTACAAAATCCTATTTTATCATGGCAAGCGTGGGAACTTCCTCAACAAATCCGTGGTTCATCATGGCAAGTGCAGGAACACAACCAGGGCAAGCGCGAGAAGTGCCTCAACAAATCCCTGGTCCATCATGTCAAGTGCAGGAACTGCCTCAACAAATCTCTAATCCATCATGGCAAGTGCGAGAACTTCCTTAATAAATCCTTGGTTCATCATGGAAAGCGTACGAACTGCCTCAACAAATCCATGGTTCAACATGGAAAGCGTGGGAACTGCCTCAATAAATATCTGGTTTATCATGGCAAGCGCGAGAACTACCTCAAAAAATCTCTGGTTCATCATAGTTAGCACGAAATCGCCTCAACAAATCTTAGGTTCATCATGACATGCGCGGGAACTGCCTCAACAAATCGTCGGTTCATCATGGCTAGTGCGAGAACTGCCTCAACAAATCTCTGGTTCATCATGGCAAGCACGAGAATTGCCTCAACAAATCTCTAGTTCATCATGGCAAGTGAGGGAACTGCCTCAAAAAATCCTTGGTTCATCATGACTAGGGTAGGAACTGCCTCAACAAATTCCTAGTTCATCATGGCAAGATATGGAACAACCTTAACAATACCATGGTTCATCATGGCAAGCGCGAAAACTACCTCAACATATCCCTCGTTTATCATGGTTAGCGCGGGAATTGCCTCAACAAATATCTGGTCCACTATAAAATATTGTAGAGGTACTTCACCAAATCCATGGTTACCCCTTCATCCAAGGTGTGATTAGATTATTTCTTTTTCAACCTTAACAAAATTAGTGTTTTTTTCTTTACTAGTCACTTACCATAATATCTATCAAACCCCAGTTTGTTATCTATCTGATAAGCAACAAGTAAAGATAGACAACTATGAACACCCAATTTTGTTTGGCTCAAAAAGGAATATATCAAAATTTCTACCACCCGAAGAGTCATGACATGAAGTATCCGTCCTCCACTATATAACACTACATGCCTACATGGAAGCAGATGGAGAATTCAAGATTGTATAGTTTGATCTACATCTTAGGCGTCCATTCAGTGCACATTAACAGGTTAGAAATCAATTCCATAAAATTAATAAAATGTAAATAATAATAAAAAATGAAACATTCTTTTCATCAAGTAAAAATACAAAGTAATTTAATAGTAATTAAAGTGACAATTATCCTGATTTTTAAGGTATGTTGCGGTGACGGACAATTGGGATGCACTTCAATTTCGTAAAAGTTAGAAATAATTGTTACAAAGTTTTTGTAATAAATAATTTTTTTTAAATAATCCTTATTTTTAAGGTATGATGCGGTGACAGACATTTGCGTTGCACTTCATTTTTTTAAAACTTAGAAATAATTGCTACAATGTTTTTTTAATAAATCTAAAATCTATTAAATAAAGGTGATAAGATCATAACTAATCCCCTAGAATGAGGCGCGGTGTCGTAGACAACGGTTGTACTTCGCTCATATTAATAGAAATATTAGTTGAGATTTAACACCGCATTTTTCTTAAAAAATAATAAAATTAACTCAACCTATAAATATTTTTCTACCCAAAGAATTATGTAGTTTTGATTCTCTATCTACCATGAGGATATGTAGGAGCAAGGTCTCACCTTGTGAAGCACAACAAAAACTAAATTGAATTTTATCCTTTTTAATAATTAATTAAATAACCAAATAATTGTAAAATTTAATATAAGTCATACAACTTAGTAAGGGGTATAATTTAAAGCGGACGGATAAAGTGCTAATATCTTTCCTATTCCATAACCGACTCCTAAACCTGAATATAAAAAATCCAAAGCCCAATATGATTGAGCTAAAAGATTTTTTTACATTTTTTAACATAAAATCTAGTGACGACTCTAAGAAAGTCACGCAACTAAAATTTGAAGCGCAATAGTATTGTCCCTTTTATTGTGAAATACAATAATAGTAATCATTTGAATAAAAGGATATATTAAATAAGTAAAATAATATTATAATATTATTTTTAATAAATAATATTAAAATACACTAAAACTAAATTATTAAAGCACTGATATTTTTTATTATATATCTTTTAATAAAACTAGAATAAAAATATATATTATCATGTTATTTTTAATAAAGATAAGGATATAAAATAATTTAAATGTAAAAAATAAATAAAATGATATAAAATAATATAAATATACAAAATAAATAAAATGATACATCGTTGCACATTTAAAAAATAATATAAGTTTGTTGTGTCCTAATTTTGGATGGATAATTGATTACATGGCTTGGGGAGTTGTAGATTGCAATTCAGATCTCTACCAAGTAATTAGGGGTCACCATTACATCTTTTTGGGTGAAAATATGGAAAATACTATTTTACTCCCAAATTAGATAACATGATCATTAAACTTTAAAGTTCGGGCGTCGTATACGAAACGAGAAATTTATTAGCACCATGTCTATTCGTACTCAAACGCTACATGTGCTATTAGCATGGAATAATTGCACTATTTATTTCTTTGATTAAAAAATATATATTAAAATGAAGTAACATTTTTTAGTTATATGTGTGGCAAGTGCTGATGTTGCTCCGACAAATTCATAGGTGCAATAAGAAAATCAAGAGTACATAATTCTGTATAGAAAAATATTTAAACACTCCAGTGTAGTTTAATTATTTTAAAGAGTAAAAACAAAAATCATGATCGTTCAAATGATGAGTTAAGAAAAATAAATGAATATTCATGATCCTTCCTTTATCCATAGTAAGATTTTTTTTATATTTTCTTAATTAATTAAGAACATATTCATATTTGTTTTATTTTTGCAAACATTACTTATTATTTAACAAGAAATTTATTATCATTATTACGTATATTTTGATATATTAAATCGAATAGAAATGGTGTAACAGAAAGGACATATATATGCCCGCACCTGAGTAATTGTACTGATACAAAATATCACTCATAAATCAAAGTAGGTCTGCATGAGATGAAGTGGTTCACCTTTTGTCAGCGATAGACATCCGTGTGTATTCGAATGTGGTCATTGTGGGATTCATTTGAAAATTGGAGCAGGACATGTAATTAACAATGTAAAAGCTGCTGAAAATTTCCTTAAGAGTATCTTACGTAATTGAGGTATTCTAATAAAAAATTGAATATATTATATGTTATTTGTAATATCTTTAAGAGTATTTAACTTTTTTATATTAATTTGTGTTTCCTTTTTGTTTGTGTCTTACAAGATCCATAACTTTAAAGCTATTGCACTGTTCCTTTTTATAGATTAGTACAACAATAATAATTGATTGAATAAAGAATATATTAAATTTGTAAAATAACATTATAAAATTATTTTAATAAGTAATGTTAATATATTAATTTTAATAAATAATATTCTATTATTATTTTCATAAAAAATACTATAATATAATTAATAATATAATATTAAAATATACAAAAAACTAAGCAATAATTAAATTATTAAAGCACCAATAAATAATAAATGATGATATATGACTTTGATATTAACATACCACGAATAATTAACGAATAAGATAATTTTATATTATATAAATTTTAATAAAATAAAGTTAAAAGTAGATATTATTATGTTATTCGTAATGGAAATAATGATGTAAATGTACAAAATAAATAAAATGATACATTGTTGCATATTTAAAAAACAATATAAGTATGCTGTGGCTGACTGTAATACATCGTTGGATGGATGATTGATTATATGGTTTAGGGAGTGGTATGGATGATTGATTATATGGTTTAGGGAGTGATAGACTGCAATTTAGATCTCTATCGAATAATTTGGAGTCATAATTATGTCATTTTAGGGTCAAAACATGGAAAACACTTATTTACTCCCAAATTAGGTAACATGATCATTAAACATGGTTCTAAGCTCGGGCGTCGGTTGCGAATCGAGAAATTTATTAGCACTGTGTCCATTCATATTCAAACGATACTCGTGCTATTAACATGGAGTAATTATACCCTTGATTTCTTTTATTAAAAAAAATGATATATTGAAAAAAAGTAATATATTTTTTACTTATGAGAGTGACAAGTGCCAATCTTGCTCCTACATATCCATATGTGTAAGAGGAAAATAAGGAGCACATAATTTTGGATAGAAAAATATTTAAATGTTTGAGTATATCTTAATTATTCTAAAGAATGGGAGTGACACATCAAAACCATTCAAATGATGAGTTAAACAAAAGAAATATATATTCATGACGCTTCCTCCAACTATAGTATAATTAAGAGCATGTTCATATTTTTATTTTATTTTAGAAATCATTAATTTTTATTGAATGAGAAATTTATTGTTACTATTATTTACATTTTGAAATATTAAATCGACTAGAAGTGGCATATCAAAAAGGACATATATATACCTACACTTGAGTTGTAGTGTTGATGCAAATTGTCACTCACAAATTGATGTAGGTCTGAAGGAGATGAATTAGTTCACCTTTTGTGAGCGACACATATCCATGTGTGTTCAACTATGTTGATCATGGGATTCCAATGGAAAATTGGAACCGACCAAGTGAATGATTTTCTTTTTTCAAAATTATTGTAATACCAAAAGATTTGTAAAAAATAATTATTAGTCTCTATAATATCACGAAAAATAATTGGAATTCTCTTTTCAATCTTTTTATACATTTTTTGTATTTTTAAAAAATATTAAATGTTTTTAAAAAATAGGCCACATAAAATTGGGTGTTTATAGAATGAAAAATGATTCAAAGGAAAAAAATAGTAATATACATTGATAAATATCGAAAATAGTTTATGTAGTGAAAGTGTAAAAAAATTAATATTGTCAACACATAACATACCACTCATGTGTTGGCTATGATTGACTCTTAAAAAAAATTAAAACACCTGAATTGTGGATGATGTACTCATTAAAAAATGCATATCTACAATACTCACCATATCTTATATCTGCAACTATATATGGTACCAAAACTTTCAATCTCCTCACATATCTTTCATTGAAAGACAAGAAAACTCATTAACCATATAAGATGAAGAACGTATTTGTAGGATTTCTAGCTTTGGTAGCTATAATGCTCCTGATAGTGGAGTCAGGACAAAGCTTTAGTTGTGATGATGCAACGAATCAAATAGCTCCATGCTTAAATTACATCATTGGTCAAGGTGGTGATGCACCTCCAAGTGAATTTTGTAATGGTGTTCGTGCACTGATATCATCAATGCCTACTACACCTGATAGACGTGCTGCTTGTGAGTGCCTTAAAGGAGCCGCAACTGGTTTTCCTGCAATAAATGTAAGAACGAGGTTGCAACTAAGAGGGGGGTGAATTAGTTGAAGGATGACTTGGCAAACTCTCTTTTCAAAAAATGTGGTATTAGTGTGGAATTCTCCATTTTCCAAGGACATAAATTGTCAAACGAAAGTCTACATTTCTACAACATTAAAGATTATATATAATTTAAATATGAACATAAATTGTCAAAATAACACAAGATTATTGAAAAATATAATTTAAATATAAACATGTTTTCCATTATATATTTATATTTTATTTCATAATTTTATACTATGTATAAATATTGAAAAATATAGGGCTTAAATATGACAAGGAAAAACAATAGCATCAAAAATCCTACCATGAGGTTAGCCATTTATCTGACATTGATGTTTTGATGACTTAATACTCCAAATAAGTACATCAATTTTTTACCACCTTTAAGGACTTAATTATTGACACAAAACTTCAAAAGTGTTATGTATTAGTGGCCTAGGAACACCTAGAGGGGGAGGGGGTTGAATAGGTGTAGTGGTTATCAATCACTGCTTTTTGCACCAAAACCCAATTCTGGAAACAGCCCAATTAATCGATTAACATCTAGTCTTAATGGATTAACACATGCACGGAACAGAATGATCAGAGAGACAAATTGCACAGTTATTTAAAATCAATTGAACAGAGATAAAGAAGATATTTTTAAGCACTATTAATAAGCATATGGCAGTGAACAATTATTGAAAATATCAGCTATTAACTTGAATTGAAACGACAAGAAAAGTAAAGAAGATTTAAGGAGAGAAGAGTGTGCAAAGATGGATTTTTATCCTGGTTCATTTGCGGTCCACTACAAACTACATCCAGGCCTCCCCTTCTGATCTTGGGGGATTTTCTTCTTTACAATATTGAATATACGTATGATCATACACACCAATTCAATTTACAAAAACATAGGACACTTCTTTCTTAAAATCTAGAACATCTAACCCTTGGTTTGACTCTACCTATCGCCTGAGAAAACCTTTCTCACGAAACAGCTTCAACCAAGATTCTTGTTCTCAAATCAAGATCTCCCAGTCTCGGTGAAGAATCCCAATCTCTGTGGTGGTACGACACCAAGAGATCAATCCAAAATACACAAAAAACAGATTACAACAACAAGGTATTATAAGCACAATAATGCTTAAAATATTACAAGTAAAAGACCTTAAGACTAACCCACTCACAAATTGCTCAAGCCATCAAGAACATGTGAGTTAATAAAAAACAGTAATGAATATATGTCTCTAACAATCTTTACAAATAATGCATGAACATGTGAGCAAGATAAGGATGAGCATAAGAATGTGAAAAACAGTATGCAAATCAAAACTCAATAAAGCATGGTAACTCTCTTCCTCACACATGCAACTCTCTTGAAAAAACAGAATACAAAAACGAAATATGCTCTCTAAATCAGTCCTATACAATGGAATGTAAGGCTACAATTTTCTAGAAGTTGCCTCAATTTATACTAGGCAGTTTTTACAATTGGATTCGTTGCAATCAGTTAAACGGTTAAAACATAAATCAATTTTAACACAAAACAGACCTGTTAATCGATTAAGGTGACCCGTTAATCGATTAACCAATGCAACAGAATTGAAACAGAAACCATTTGTAACAGAAACACTGATATAATAGAAAAACAGTTGAGTTAATCGATGAAGTCACCACGTTAATCGATTAACTAGCATATTAAAATACGTGGTTCAAAAGATAAACTTCTCATATGTTATGCATAACTCCTATACATGTTTTAGCAATTATATTATGCATAATATGCACATATAACATGTATGATTAATGCATGAACATACAATTAACTAGATGATATGTCTCATGGATATGATATGACAATTATGATGGCTTGAGAAACTTGCACCTAGGTTCACCTTACCTATACTCACTTACTACGGCACACATCCCAGACTACTTAGAATAATGACTCTATTTATATCCTAGTCTAGATATGACCAATGAGCTCTAGGCATGTTGATTGTTGAGCCATCTTCAAGATTTAATAGAACCTTGTCTTCATCAAAACATAGGCAAAGCATTGCTAGTGCTATCCTTGACAATTTGCACTTTCAATCTCCCCCTTTTTGATGATGACAAATACCACATCAAAATAGTTCTAAACATTTGATGAATTAGTTTGACGATGAGTTTGCATAATGGTTGTTAATGGTTGTTATTCAAAGTTTCAAAGTTGAAGTGCCTTTGCTCCCCCTTAGGTAAGCAATTATATTACGGAATCTATATACAACAACCTACAAAAGCTATTACAACCTGCAAAATACATTTAACACAACAAGCAACCTTTCTCCCCCTTTCGACATTATCAAAAAGATGCAAGTATTCAATTCTAGTCAAAAGTCAGAAGAGTTATTAGAGTATGACAAACTGTAATTAATCAATTAATTTTTGGCGATTAATGAATCAACCAGCTGTAAGAAGCTTGAACAAATGCACATGTATACATCGTTTAATCGATTAACAGGAGAGCTTAATCTATTAAATGGACAACAAACAATAACAGAACATATTTAATGGCATGAAAGGCTATGTTTACTCAAATTAAGCATGGAATGATTAATCATTTGATATATTTGAGCAGTTAGCAGTAGGCATAAGCATTCAATATTGATACATACACCAAACATGATCAAGATCCGTTACACATAAGAGTATACTATTTGCAACATAATTACCATTCAAGCATGATCAAGATAATTTGAAATTAGTTAAAACATTGTCAAATTTTGAAGTAGTAATTCAACAGAAGATTAGAATTATTACAATCCATATGAAAGCAAAAGCATGAAATAAAAGATAAGTTCTCAAGAGGGAACAAGGAACAACAATGTACATAAGCTAGGAAGGATAAAACTAAAGCTCTAAGGCCTCCTAACTAGGGATGAGATGGAGGATTTTCGTTGTCAGGAATCATCGAGCTACCACAACCCTTGATGAGGGTACTCAACTTGTTGAACTCAACACACAACCTTCTGTTTTATGAGTCAGCAGTTGTCTGAAGAAAATTCCTCAAGGATTGGTAATGGTTATCAATATAAGCATTCTGACGCTCCTCAAAATTCTCCAGATCCGTATGATATGAGTCCTTCAGAGACTAAAAGTGAAGGTCCATCCTGTTGTTGAGACGTTGATCCATAACATCTAATTAGGCTTGTCCAAAAGCTGGTTCTTCTGATGCATGACCAGAAGACTCCCCCTGAGTAGCAGCAAATGGCTCTTGAGTATCATATTGATCATCCTCACTAGAAGGGTCAAGATTCACAGTGTTAAAGTCCTCTTGATATTGCCATGTGTTTATGTACTTGTATATACCCATCTTAGGAATCAGACTCTCACCAATCAAGTGATCCTTGTCAAAATAATCCACCACTATAGTATCCGAAACATCAATATGCAGATAATCAATAATTCGCGAAATGAAGATACTATAAGGTAGCAACCTTGATTGTGAAGTGGAGACGCTATACATGACCTTCAGAATCTCGTCAGGCCAGTTAATCATTATGTTCTCATTCACAACAAACATGAACCTCAAATCATTCACTGTAGGTTGTGTATGATTTGTGTTCCTCTGAATCAGAATATAGGCAATCAGATAGTGTAGGAGCCTATTCTCTACGGACAGCGACCCAACTTTGGTTAACTCACCCTGAACATACAACTGAGGTCTATGCAAACAAGACTTATACATTTCAGCAATATCTGAAGAGTTATTGTTTGCCGAACCATAATCACTTAAACTAGCACCAGTACATGATAAACCACCCACGTTCATAAAAATGTCTTCATTAATCTCAAATAGTTTTCCAGCAATCATTGACCAATACTTTCCATCTATGTATCTAAAGTTGGCATAATACTCCCTAACTAGAGCAAGGTAGATATTACCTTTTAATTCCAAGAAGGGGTCAACCCCTTGAGCTTGCAAACCATGCGGAAAGTCGAAGTTCTATTCCACTAACCAAGTCAAATTCGCAAAGCGTATGGATGTTGGTTTCCTCCCCTGAAATTTGAGCAACGGGGTTTCTTGCAGGATCAGCGAATAGTACGGGTCCCCACGGTCCTGCCTTGCTTGTTGAGATGGCACGACTTTTGGGACACGCAGTGGACGTTGAGCGGTAGTCTTGACTCTCTTAGCACGTCCTCTCTCCATTGATATTGAAATTGAACTGTGATTAAGGTTTAATGGATGGATTTAGGGAAACCAAATGTAGGGTTATCAATTTGGGGAAAATGAATTTCTTGGAAATTTGAGATGGAGAAGCCGGTTTATGGAGGGAAAATGGAGTGGGGTGATTCGGTTTGGGCTAGGTTAGAGCTTAAGGATGATGTTGGATTTGTTCCTCTGAGATTTGAGAGAAAAGGGGATCAATGGGGTTTTGAAAAATGCCCAGAAACGCTTCTATTTCTGATATACTAATGTCATTAATCGATTAACAACTTCACTTAATCGTTTAACCTGAGTTAAAAATACCAGGTTTCAAAAAATTCACCCAAGTAATCGATTAACTTATGGCTTTAATCGGTTAAATGCATCAGATATAGCGTTTTGGATGTTTTTAAAAGCATGTAGGGATGTGAAACTTCTTATTAAATCAGATTTAAGCAATCACACACACACACATATATATATATATATATATATATATATTAAGCTTTTATATACAGAATCATGGATTATACAAGGAATAATTAGCATTCAACATGTTTTCATTTTAAAGCATACAAGGCAAATAAGTCATGCAAGGCAATTACATAAGCTCAATCAAGATATTTTTCACTTCGAAGAACATAGAAAGTATCTCGTGAGAGGGGCTTGGTGAAAATATCCGCTAATTGCTTAGATGTTTCAACAAATTCTAACACACAATCACCTTTTTGAACATGATCACGCAAAAAATGATGCCTTATTTCAATATGCTTGGTTCTAGAATGCAAGACGAGAATCTTGGAAAGGTTAATGACACTTGTGTTATCACATTTAATAGGGATCTTTTCTAATATGAGCCCAAAGTCCTTAAGTTGCTGCTTCATCCAAAGGATTTGAGCACAACACACGCCAGCGGCAATGTATTCCACTTTAGTGGTGGACAAAGCAACGCATGCTTGCTTTTTACTATGCCATGTCACTAAGGAACTGCCTAATAGGTGACAAGTCCCACTAGTGCTTTTTCAATCCAACTTACACCCAGTGAAGTCAGAATCGAAGTAACCTTCCAAGGATAAGGAGGCATCCCTAGGATACCATAATCCCATATTTGTAGTTCCTTTTAAATATCTCATGATACGTTTTATAGCAATATAATGTGATTCTTTTAGCAAAGCTTGAAATCTAGCATACATACAAATACTAAACATAATATCAGGGTGGCTAATAGTTAAGTATAAAAAGGAGCCGATAATCCCACGATATTTAGTTACCTCAATCGCTTTTCCCTTTTCATCTTTGTCAAGATAACATGCGGATGCCATAGGGGTGGATGCATCTTTACATTGCTCCATATCGAACTTCTTTACTAATTCTTTGCAGTACTTGGATTGATGAATGAAGATGCCATTGTCCATTTGTTTAATTTGAAGCCCAAGGAAGAAAGTCAGCTCACCCATCATCGGCATCTTTGTTAGGTATCAGTGGTCTAGGAACACCTAGAAGGGGGGGGGGGTTGAATAGGTGTAGCGGTTAACAATTACCGCTTCTTGAACCAAAACCCAACTGCTGGAAAAACAGTCCAGTTAATCGATTAACAACAAGGTTTAATCGATTAACTATTATACAGAACAGAATGACAAAACAGGCAAATTGCACAATGATTAAAACACAATTGAACAAATATACTTCAGATATTTTTATGCACAAATATTAAGTATATGACAGTAAACAAATATCCAACTTTTCAATTACAGATTCAATTTATCAAGGCAAGAAACATAAAGATGATAAAGAGAGAAAGAACAATGCAAAAATGATTTTTATCCTGGTTCGTTTGCGGTCCACTGCAAACTACATCCAGGTCTCCCCTTCTAGATCAGGGAGATTTTCTTTCTTCACAATATTGAATTAAGGATACAAATACCAATTCAATTACAATCACACAGGACGCTCCCTTCTTGAAATCTAGGATCTCTAAAACTTGGTTTGACTGATCTCTTAAAACTTGGTTTGACTCTACCCTTCGCCTCTTGAGAAAACCTTTGTCACGAACTAGCCCCATCCAAGAATATTATCCTCAAATCAAGACCTCCCAGCCTTGGTGAAGAACTTCAATCTCTATGGTGATCTCACACCAAGAGACAAATCCATACTACATAAAAACACGTTAAACAACAAGGTATACTAAGCACAATAATGCATAAAATATTACAAGATAAAGACTCAAAGATTAACCCTTATCCTAATCACTTAAGCCGTCAATATAAGAATGAGTTAATCCATATCAGTATACAAATGATTTCTTTCTATCAAAATCTAATGCATGATCATGTGAGCAATATAAGAATGGATATGAAATTATGCAAATACAGAAAGCATACTATAGTTAAAACAACATAATCTCTCTTCTCACACATGCAACTCTCTTGCAAAAAATATAGTAAAATACGTATGCAAAATGCTCTCTAAACAACCCTATACAATAGAATGCAATGCTATGGGTTTCTGAGTGATGCCTTGTATTTATAGCATGGAGAATAAGTGGTTTCATCCATGGCAAAAATAGTTACGCAGTTAAGCAGTTAAAACAACAAAAACATATTTCAATTACAACACATAACATACTAGTTAATCGATTAAGACTTCGATTTAATCGATTAACAGTATAACAGAATGACACAGAAATCAGTTAAAATAGAAAACACATATTCAACAGAAAAGCAGTTAGGTTAATCGATTAAGTTACCACGTTAATCGATTAACTGGAACATTTATGCATATGTTTCAAATGGTAAACTTCTCATATGTTATGCACAATAAACATACATGCTTTACCAATCATATTATGCCTAATATGCACATATAACATGTATGATAGATGCATCAACATACAATTAACTAGATGATGTATCTCATGAATATGATAGTTCAATTAAGATGGCTTAAGAGACTACTAGCATCTAGGTTTACCTAACCTATACTCACTTACTATGGCATATATCCTAGACTACTGAGATTATAGACACAATTCATATCCTAGTCTAGACATGACCAAATGAGCATAAGGCCTATTGATTTTTGAGCCATCTTCAAGCTTTGTTAAACCCTTGTCTTCATCAAAATATAGGCAAAGACATGCTAGTGTTATCCTTGACACTTTGCACTTTCAATCTGAAACTCGCCCTACATCAACTCAGATTCCTTACACAGGATGTCATTAGGAGATCCGAAGATATTATCATGAACATAGATTTGAACATGTAAAACATGATTATCTAATCTACGGATAAAGAGAGTGGTGTCGACCAAGCCTCTTTCGAACCCTTTTGCAAGTAGGAACGAACTCAATCTATCATACCAGGCTCTAGGAGCCTATTTTAGGCCATAGAGGGCCTTCTTGAGTTTATACACATGGTTCGGGTACTTAAAGTTTTCAAACCCTAGTGGTTGGTCTATGTACACCTCCTCTTGAATATAGCCATTTAAAAATGCGCTCTTAACATCCATTTGGAATAGCTTAAATTTCATGATTGATGCAAAAGACAAGAGCATCCTAATGGCCTCAAGTCTGGCTACAGGAGCGTAAGTCTCATCATAATCGATGCCCTCCTCCTGATTGTAGTCTTTGGCCACTAAGCGAGCCTTATTTCTTATTATTAAGCTAGATTCGTCTAGCTTGTTTAGAAAGACCCATCTGGTCCCAATCACATGATAATCTTTTGGTTTGGGGACCAAGTCCCACACATTATTTCGCTCAAACTGGTTTAGCTCTTCTTGCATAGCTATACCCTAGTGTACATCCTCGATGGCTTCATTGATGGTATTTAGCTCTATTTAAGATACGAATGCAACAAAATTATAGAAATTACATAAAGAACTACGGGTTACCACCCCCGTAGATATGTCACCTAACACCTTATCGAGTGGATTATCCTTTTTGGTTTTCCATGCAATAGACATGTCCTGATGTTCTTCTACTACTATTTGCTCAGCATTTTCTTGTTGGATTTGATTCATGTCCTTTGATTGCACTTCTTCTAGCGTACCTGAAATGTCATCAGAAAATACCTTTCTCTTCTCTTTTGGAGAAGATTCGTCAAATTGAGCATGAATATATTCTTGTACTTGCATGATATATTTATTGAACACACGAAATGCCATACTATATAACGAATACCCTAAGAATATGCCCTCATCAACCTTCGAGTCAAATTTCCTAAAGATCTTTTTCCATTATTTAAAATAAAATCATGACGATGAGCAATATTCGGTTTTCGACCTTTAAGAATTTCATAAGGTGTTTTTGAAAAAGTAGGTCTGAGTAGTATTCGATTAATTACATAACAGACAGTGTGAACTGCATCAGCCCATAAATATTTTGGAGCCTTGCTCTCATTTAGCTTGGTCCTCGAGAGTTCCTCTAGAATTCTATTTTTCCTCTCAACAACTCCATTTTGTTAAAGGGTACGGGGAGCTAAGAACTGATGCATGATGCCATGCTTATTACAACTTATTAAATTTATGATTTTCAAATTCTCCATCATGGTCGGATCGTACGTAAATAATTATCATGTTAGACTGGTTTTGGATTTGTTTGGCTAGACATTTAAAAGATTTTTAAGTATCACTCTTTGACGCTAAAAATAAAGTCCATGTGAATCTAGAAAAATCATCAACAATTACCAAAGTGTAATAACTTCCACCAAAACTCATAATTTGCGACGGTCCAAACAAGTCCATATGGAGAAGCTCCAAAGGTGTAGTAGTGGATATCACATTCTTTTTATTAAAGGAATTTTTTACTTGTTTACATTTTTGACACATGTCACAAGAATCCTGAGTTTTAAAATCGAGTTTTGGAAGACCGATAACCAAATTATTTTTAGATAATTTTTATAAATGTTTCACATGAATGTGAGCGACTCGTCTATGCCAAAGCCAGATGTCGTCTTCTTTTGAAATAAAACATTTTGAAAACAAGGAAGTGACATCCTCGAGATTAACCATATAAATATTATTTACACGATATCCGACAAACTTTATATTATTAGATAATACGTCACGAATAATACAACAATCAGAATCAAATGACACATGATTACCTTTGTCGCATAGTTGGTTGATGCTCAACAGATTATGTTCCAAACCTTCTACGTATAGAATGTTCTCGATTATAGCATGGGTTAAGTTGCCAATCTTTCCGGTGCCTAAGATTCTTCCTTTGTTGTTGTCTCCATAAGTGACGAAATCTTTTTCTTTTAATGACAAGTCTAGGAATATTTACTTGTCTCCAGTCATATGTCTCAAACATCCGCTATCAAGATACTAGTTTTGCCCATGCGTTCGAAGACATTCCTGCAAAATAGATCACCTGCTAGTTTCAGGTAACCAAATCATGTTGGGTCCTTTTCTGTTAGTAACAAGGGAGTTATCTCCCTTTCTTACCCAAGCGTAAACACCACTGGGTATCTCATATCTCTTGATGTAGCAGGAATGAGAGGTGTGGTCATATGTGCCATAATAGAAACATGTAGGAACTCTACTTTTCTTCTTAGACTTTTTATTTGGACGAGTTAGAGGTCTCCTATATGGTATATTTCTATGGGATGGGGGAACATACCGTAATCCAGTGTGGTCACCAACATTTCTCATTTTACTAAGCAGAGTGTCTAATTGGTGTTTACTATTTGTAAGTTTTGCGAGTTTTTCATTTAGTTTAATATTTCGCTTTTCAAGTCCTCGCAAGACTCACAAGTAGTAGTTTGACATAAATTATTTTTAGAGCAGTCGCATGAAGTACAAGAAAAAAATTAGATCTAAATTATTCTGATCATTTAGTTCATATAGTTCTTTATGTAGTTGAATTATTTTATGATCATTTAGCAAAATTATTCTTTTTCTATCAACACTAATTTTGCTAATTTTTTTAAGCTCTTTATGCATCTCAACATAAGCATCATATAAAACATCATATGAGAGAGAATCATCCGAAGAGGATGATGTGTAAGAATATACCTCATTTGTAGCATCCTTACTCCCTGATCCGCAAGCCTCATCTGTTATGGTCATTAGGCACAGTTTGGCGGTCTCCTCTTCATACAAGGTGCTTGATGTTGTTTCTTCTTCCAGTACATCCCAAACAATGTATGCCTTTTTCGATGTGAAGTCCCGGGGAGTGCTCTTCTCTGAATCAACTTTCTTCAAGTAAGTGGAACACTGAAACTTCATGTGACCCGGCTTACCACATTCATGGCAAGTGAAGCGCTCCTTATTCTTGCCTTTCTTAGTTGATTCTCGTGCTTCTTTCTTTTGAAATCGCCTAAATCCTCCTTTCTTCTTTAGAAAATTTCCAAATTTTCGCACAAGAAGATTTAGCGTTTATTCATCAATATCTGAGTCAGAGTCGTCATTGTCCATCTCTTTAGTGGATTGTGATATTGTAGCTTTAAGAGATATTCCTTTCCTTTTCCGATCAGACTCCTCATGCATGGTCAGACGCCCAAGCTCCATCTCATGCTCTTGAAGCTTTTCGAACAGTGTTGCCAAAGGCATGGAATCTAGATCCTTGGACTCCATGTTTGCCGTCACTTTAGGTTGCCATCTCCTATCAAGACAGCGTAAAACTTTATTAGTGAGTTCTCCTCTGGTAAACATTTTATCTAGAGCAATAAGATGATTAATAATGTGAGTGAATCGCTTTTGCATGTCGCCAATTGATTCACTCGGTAACATACGAAATAATTCGTATTCATGTGTCGACGCGTTCAGCCTGGCGCGCTTGACCTCGCTAATGCCTTCGTGAGTCACTTGTAACGTATCTCACATTTCCTTGGCACTTTGACATTGAGACACCCAAAAGAATTCATCGTAAGATTGGGCTGAGGTTATTAAACTTTTGGCGCGAAGGTTGAACTGAACCTTCTTGTGCTCCTCATTGGTTCATAAGCTTTTGGGATTTTCATTCGGTTCGCCATCCACTAAGTGACGTGGGACGAATGGACCATTGATTATGGATTCCCAAATGTCCGAATCAATAGCCTCTATAAAGATCTTCATTCGGACTTTCCAGTAGGCGTATCCCTCACCACTGAATATAGGATGGCGGTTAATGGATGCGCCATCACCGCCAAAGGGGTTGGTGGAACCCATTTAAATTCCCTAAGGATCACACAGATACAGTTGAGCTAGCATGACGTACTAGCTCTGATATCACTTGTTAGGTATCAGTGGCCTAGGAACACCTAGAAGGGGGGTTGAATAGATGTAGCGGTTATCAATCACTGCTTTTCGCACCAAAACCCAGTTCTAGAAACAACACAGTTAATCGATTTACACCTGGTCTTAATCGATTAACATATGCACAGAACAAAATTATCAAAGAGGCAAATTGCACAGTTATTTAAAATCAGTTGAACAGAGATAAAGAAGATATTTTTAAGGACTATTAATAAGCATATGGCAGTGACCAATTATGCAAAATATCAGCTATTAACTCGAATTGAAACAACAAGAAAAGTAAAGAAGATTTAAGGAGAGAACAGTGCGCAAAGATGGATTTTTATCCTGGTTCGTTTGCATTCCACTTCCAGTCTCGGTTCGCCAAACTACATCCAGGCTTCCTCTTCTGATCTTGGGAGATTTTCTTCTTCACAATATTGAATATATGTATGATCACACACACCAATTCAATTTACAAAAACATAGGACGCTTCTTTCTTGAAATCTAGAACACCTAACCCTTGGTTTGACTCTACTTATTGCCTGAGAAAACCTTTCTCGCAAAACAGCCTCAACCAAGATTCTTGTTCTCAAATCAAGACCTCCTAGTCTCGGTGAAGAATCCCAATCTCTGTGGTGGTACGACACCAAGAGATCAGTCCAAAATACACAAAAAACAGTTTACAACAACAAGGTATTATAAGCACAATAATGCTTGAAATATTACAAGTAAAAGACCTTAAGACTAACCCACTCACAAAACGCTCAAGCCATCAAGAACATGTGAGTTATTCAAAAACAGTAATCAATATATCTCTCTAACAATCTTTACAAATAATGCATGAACATGTGAGCAAGATAAGGATGAGCATAAGAATGTGAAAAACAGTATGCAAATCAAAACTCAATAAAGCATGGTAACTCTTTTCCTCACACATGCAACTCTCTTGCAAAAACAGAATACAAAAACGAAATATGCTCTCTAAATCAGTCCTATACAATGGAATGTAAGGCTACAATTTTCTAGAAGTTGCCTCAATTTATACTAGGC